>NW_015386227.1:818771-905832 GCF_001527695.2 Protobothrops mucrosquamatus
TTTTTTTTTTTTTTTAGCAATAGTCCCACAAACACACGGTGAAGGCTGAGAAGCGAACGGAGAAATCGAATGCAGCTGAAAGGCAAGTTAGTAAAAAAACGCTTGGAGGAGGCAAGTGCATCTGGGCGGGGGCGGGCATGGCAACCTTACCCTGCGTAGCTTTGGCAGGTGTCTGGCAGAGGGAGGGAAGCAACTGGTCTACCACCATGCTAGCGCTGCCATGTTGCTTCTCCACTCCATGCACAGATCCTGCCCCATCCCTGTGCGTCGCGGCCTACTGGTGCCGGTACCAGCGAAAAGTAAGCCCTCCCTGAAAGTAAAACACTGTGCTTACTTCAGAGCCCAAAAGAAAGTAAGACAGTGTCTTAATTTCAGGGAAACACAGTAATTCTTATACACTTTGTATGTAGTCTTTGTGATCCAATAAGTTCCAAAATATAGGCCCACCACCAACAAAGGGTATTTTGTCACAACTCTTCTGTCCAGGAATCCAAAAATTATCAGTCAACCAATGCTTGTAATTCACAATGTCCAACCACCTTACAATCAATCCCTTGGTCTCCCCCGGTAAAAAAATAACCAAGAGGCATAAAGTCAAAAGTTAAAGTTCAGTCAATGTTTGTAATCCAAGATAGTCAGCAAATTTCAAAACAGTTATAACTTCCACCAAGCAGAGAATAGCCCAAAATATTTTTCTCCATTACCAGCTGTTCTCTGTTGAACTAAAAAGCTTGTCTGAAGATCAAAGAAGCTAGTTGTTTATCTGTGTCTGGGCATTGTGCCAAGTCCACTCTAGCCATAACAACCTTAGTGCTGTACCTCTATGCCACCACTAGATGTCCTTAGATGTCCATTTTCCAATACTTAGAGCAAACAATTATTTCCACTTTAAAGTTTCTTGAATTTCACCCCAATATTCTTTCCAGAGAAAAAATCCTTAACAATTTTCTCAATTCCACAGTTTATCAACACTCTGTCTTTATAATACTTCCACTTTGGTATTATATTCTTCTTTGTTTTTGTCCCCCAAAAAGATTGACCTGCCGCTTTTGTTTCTCTGGAAGGGTGGGCAAAAGTCCCCTTCCTTCTCACGCTTGGGGATTTCTTGCTTTATGGGAATTTGTCTTATCCAGGGAGTCAGGTATCGAAGTAGTAAAGAAAGGATTAATATTCTCATCCAGTTCCACGCACGTTGTTTAGAATGCTGGTAGGTGCTTTTCTTTGTTCAGTTGTTGGTGGCTTGGGCTAGCCACAGAAATGCAGCTAGCCTTTCCTCTGCTGGTTTGGAGGGCTTTCCTCAGATTAAACGGATCGACTGCCATCTTTCTGTGATTTACGAGGGTCCCCTCCTTCTTCATTGCCTCCTCGGGGTGACTTTAGGCTCATTTAGGGCCCCCTGGAGGGCGAAATCAGCCATGGGAAACAGAGCCCCGCTTTTCTTTGGCTGCATCGCCACAGCGCAAACCGGAAGTCCCAGCTGTGATAATTTTCTCATTCTGAGACTATTATTCCCTTTATGAGCTGTTTTAAATACATTTTAGGATGTTCTTGCTGGGAATTCTTTTCTAGATTGTTGGACCTGACATAGATTCATAATCTGTAGATCAATATGTCTATGGAGATTCTCAGTCATCCAGGTCATGGTTGTTCCAAAGGTGCTTTTTCAAGAGGAAACTGGACTTTCTTGTTTTTCTTTGAAGATGCTCACTTCTCATCCAAGAAGCTTCTTCAGCTCAGTAGATCGATGTCTAACAATCTTTCTCCATTTTTTGTCTCTTAAATGGACAAAGAATAAATCAAAAATTCTCAAAAGAATATTTTTTAAAAATAATGCATATTAGATTAACCCATGACAAATGTTCAGCATCTTTCTAGCTCTCCAGGGGAAAACCAGAGGGCATTATTAGTTGGCCAATCCCACAACTATACAGGGCACAACCATCATGTCCTGGGAAGATGTTTTTTTAGGACAAGATTAAAGTATAACTCAGAAAATAAAATCCCAAACTTGTGAGATATCCATTAAGCAGAACTTCATTGACACTGGAATTCTATTCATGTTTACATGTAAGTAAATTCTACTGACATCAGTGGTGCTTGTTACCAAACAATTATATAGAATGAATGTATTGCACCAAAACAAAAAGGAAGGCCAAGTACCTTGAACTTTTCACTCTCACACATTTCTGGTACACTGGGCAATATCAGAACTTCTCTAGAAGTTCTTTCACAGATGAATAATCCTGAAGCGCAAGAACTCCATTATAGTATGTAGGTAGCCCTGAACTTACTACTGTTTATCTAGTGACTGTTCGAAGTTACAACGGCACTGAAAAAAAGTGACTTACGATCAGGCCTCATACTTAAAATCATCATAACATCCCCATAGTCAAATGATTAAAATTTGGGTGCTTGGCAACCAGCATGTACTTGTCACAATTCCTGTATCCCATGATCATGGCATCACCCTTTGCAACCTTCCCAGCCAGCTTTCAACATGCAAAGTCAATAGTGGAAGCCAATTCATTTAATGATCACAATTCACTTAACAACTGCACTGATCTGTTTAACAATTGTGACAAAAAAGTTGCAAAATCTGACCTGACTCACTTACAACCGCCTTGCTTAGCAATGGAAATTTTAATCCCAGTTGTGGTCATAAATTGAGGATTACTGAGGTGGCGCAGTGGTTAGAATGCAGTACTGCAGGCTACTTCTGCTGACTGCCAGCAGTTCAGCAATTCAAGTCTCATTGGCTCAAGGTGGACTCAGCCTTCCACCCTTCCGAGGTTGATCCAATTCAAGCCCTAACATTTGCTTTATTCCCATAGCACAGTTACAATAATATCGACAACATAATTTTTCCCTATAGTAATCTTTTATACAATTATTAGAAACATAGCTTCATGTAGTTCAGTTATATCTTTGAGTTATCTTTATGTATATCTTTTCATTCTTAGCTAATATTAAAATTCAAGTATATAAATTACAGTATCAATAAGTCAGAACAAACTGAAACATAAAAAGTCATAAGAGTTTATGTGAATAAAAACAAACTTTTAATAATGTACAACCAAAAATTTGACAGCCTCATTCTTATATTAAAACAAAAGATTTCTTTCCTATATTACATCTATTTACATTTGCATACTGAGGAGATAAAGTGTCTAAGTGGCTATTTTACAGTCTTTCTCTAATAAAACATATAAAACCTGAAACAAATATAAAGGTCAAGAAGGAATCAACTTTTGGGACAAGAAAGACAGAAGAGACAAGACAACAGTACCAAGAATGATCTATTCTGAAGCCGGTGTAACCCCCAACTGTAAGTCATACCATATAAATTTTGGAAAAGATTTAAGGGCATTGCAAGTGCAGTTTTCTACTGGGAAATTTCATATCAAGACTCTTTAATGTCTGTTCTGATAAAGCTGGCTGATGTTCCCCAAATGAAATTCAACATTGGAATTCTATCCTGCTATTTGTAACCCCATGGCTGGGTTATTTGGCCAGTGGACTAAAATTTCATGAAAAAAAGCTCAATGTACCACGACAGTTACTGGTTTAATTAGCAATGGAACCTGCTACTAGGTGTTTTTTTTAAGTAACTATGAAGGAATGGTTAGAAACATTAACACTATTGTTATCACAATAAACAGGATATTTTCTCCTCTTAGTCAAAAATTCCAACTGCAGTAGTTAACTATCACATCATTAGTGTGATATAGGCACATCAAAAAAATATCTTAAAGAAGTATCCAACTCTGCTTTATTAAAATGGTGCAATTTGAAGGCCCTTTCTTGAATATGCCTATAGTCTGAAATCAAGCAAATGTTCCTGTTTTCCATTTAGAAACAACTCTTTGGTCATTTTTAGTTTGTCATGATAATGCAAAAAATAAATAAATGCTCAAGAGTCCAGTTCTGCTAGATTAATTTGAGGGTTTCTTTATGAATAAAATGGCTCCTGTCCTCTCTGGATGGATGCTAGGAAGGCAGAGCCTATTTTGCAGCCTGGGGTGCCACCAGATATCATCTGGATTATTTTGAGTTTGTGGAATCCAAGGAAGCAGATAGAATCCTCTGTAGTCTGATCACCCACCATTATGTTGGATTCATGTCTGTACTGACTCCTTTGGGTGGCTAAATAGGGTGTGATCAGCTGGATCTGAGATGTTATTTATGCTTGAGAGAACTGATGCTGCCTGCTTTGAAGGGGGTAACTGAAGAAGAAAACAATGGATTCAGCTGTGCTTGATAAAGTTTGCCCTATATATGTAATCTACCCTTCTTAGGAAAGGGTGTTGAGTAGTGGGTAATTAGCTAGAGAAGATCCTAGAGGAAGCAAATTATCTGGACTCTTTTCATCAGGATCCACACCTGGTTATGGGACAGAAATGGCACTGGTTTTCCTGATAGATAATCTTCTTTCAGATGCAGATGGGGTGAGGGGACTATGCTCCTCTTGGTTTTATCAGAACTAAGCAGTGTACATTGCCACCAAAAATACCATGGTGTCCTTCTTACAGGGAGTTTGAAGCACCATTTTACAGTAGTTCTGCTCCTACCTGAGAGTGTGGTCTGTCAAGGATTTGGGGGAGATGCACCTGAATCCATGAAGCTTCAGTGTGGGATCCCTCAGGGCTCCGTGTTGTTTAAAATCTATATGAAACTGATGGAACAGGCAATTTGCTGGCTCAAGCTAAGCTGACAAATGTAAGCTTCAAATACTTTGGAAGTGTCATCTTGAGTGATGGTTCTTTGGAGAAAGAAATTGACTCCAGGAACAGCATGGATAGTCAAGCACTGGGGAGGCTGTGTACTAGAATGCTCAATCAATACAGCATCCATATCTCCATGAAGCAAAAAGTCTACAGAGCCGTGGTTAGCCCATCCCTCTTATATAAATGTGAGTCCTGGACTCTGTATCGTAGATACATCAAACTGGAGAAATTTCACATATGAGTTCTCCAATCAATCCTTGGCATTCATTGGCAAGACAGTTTCCAATCTGGAGGTTCTGGATTATATGGAGTCCACCAGCACTGAGTTCCTGATTATCGGAGGAGATGGGGGGGATATGTCCTCAGCATGGATGACGGCTGTATGCCTTGCCAATTGCTCTACTGGAGTCAGGGAAGAGACCTCAATGTCAACTATGCAAGCTCTACAAAGACACTGTGAAAGAAACCCTAGGCCAGGGTGACACCTAACCATGGGAACTAGAAGCCACAACTAATGACAGAACATGCTGGCAAGCCATGAAGTCTTCACCAGCTTTGAAGATAAGGCGCCATTGAAAACTGATAAAAACTGTGGGCAGCATCAGAGAATAACACCCACACTTACTACAACAATGGATTTCCATTGCCCTCATTGTGCTAGACTGGACTGCAGAACCACCTCTGTCCACAGATGAACTAGAAAACATGTCTTCTTCGAACCCTAAGGACACCAATGTTCAATTATACTTCACAAGCCTATAGAAGTTTTGAATCAGTATCTATGAAGTTTGGATGGAGTAAGCTCACATCAAATTCTGTAAGACAGAGTTGATAATGGTCAGTAGACCACTCTGGACTGGATTATCTCCCTCTGAAGGATGTGGTTGTCAATTTGTGATCCATGCGGATTCACAATTCCTTCTTAAATGGCTGGTGGAAACTGTGGTCGGATGGCTTTGTACTATTTACAATCCTACATGGAACAGGATGCCTTGTCTTCAGTAACTCATATTTTGATTACTACTTGACTACTGCAATGTGTATTATGAGCTGCCTTTGAAGACAATCTGGAAGCTGTACCTGATACAAAATGTGGCAGTAAGATTATTGGCAAGATAGCCCCATCTAGCCAGAATTACACCTAAAGATCCTGCATAGGTAGGTGGTAAGCTTCTGGGCCCAATTCAAAGTGCTGGCCATTAGCCGTAGAGCCCTAAATGGCACATGGTAGGACACATACAAGCAGTATTATACCAGTGAATCTGCTCACTGGTTTAGTCATCAAGGGTCTGTGAAAATTCAGTTCCTTTGTGAGGTTTACAATATACTCCAACTCAGGGTATTTTCTCTCCGCAAAAGTACATGCAGTCCCCACCTAGTGCAATTCTGTAAACAGGTTAAAGCTATTTTATTTCAGTGCACTTTTGATCTGGATGACCGTCTATCTTTTTATTTCTGCTCTCTGTAGTTATTTTTTGTTATCGATAAGTATTTGAATTTAGCTATTGTTATAGGTTGGGTTTTTTTTTGTTTTGATATTGTACATACCCCAGTTTCTTATGGGATTCGAGCAGATTACAAGCACTATTAAATAAATAGCCTTTCATGCAGAACTAGAACTGATTTATTCTGAGAAGGAAGCAACTGATGTAATATTTGTAGCAAATTACCATAAGGCATAATTGGGGGAATTCTACTCCAATTTAAATTGACTTCATGTGAAACAGGTTTCTCTGCCTCTAACACGTAGATCTAGGAATAAAATGTCAAGAAGTGTGCAGTACAAATAGGACACACGCTTTGGCAAAATTATTTACCACTTGGGAATATTTGGAAACAAATATATTTAAGGGAAGTACACACTTTTTAGCCTCATTAATTTCATGTCTATCACTTAAAATCTTCAACTTATCTATGAAAATCAAATGGCTCTTTTTAATTGGAGGTGGATTTGACAGTGAAATTATACACATGAACATTTCCGTTACCTGAGCTCCAAGTGTAAATCTTCGTGATACGTTGTTCTCAAGTCCAACTCCAGCAATCATAGATGCCATTTATTTATGAAAATATATGATTAACATAAATTTCAAGGTGCGTTTTACTTTAGATCAGAAATGCGAGGAAGATTTTTAGTAAATGGTGTCCCTTTGCTAGAGATTTGTGGTGGTCTCTGGCTCAGAAATGATCAGACCAAAATAACAGAAAAAGGCAAGTTTTACAATCAGAAGCACAAATCCCACATATGCCTACAAACAAAAGCGCCTGAGATTTTCAAAACACAGCATTAAAGGAAGCTACAACTTGTTACAGACCTAAAGGAACATATCAAATTGACTCCAATACACAATGCAACTCTGCAATGTATATAATACAATCAAAGACACAAGAAAGGTTAAGGGAGAGGGAAGGAAAGACACATGCCTATTTTGACAAACAAATACAGGATATTTTATATTCTTATAAAATCCCCTGTCCAAGAAGGGATAACTCCTCCTCTTAGTAGTCAAGGGCTCATGGTTTGTATAGAAACAGTTCCAGTGTAAAATTGAGCTGTGTGCATTTCTCAGTTTTTTTCTCTTTTTTTTTTGCAGTGATTTCTTTATAAACAAATGAGAGGTAATTATCTATTTTATAAACAATAGTAAAAAAAGTTAAAATCCAGCCCCTCCATTAAAATAAGAATTAAAAAAATTAATCAAACCACTCCAGTTAAAAGTTATGGCTTCAGGAGTTATCTATCAAACACCCAATCTACACATAATGGAGTTTCTAATGCATTATTTGCATCACAATACAATCTCAGGCTGTTCCCCCCCACAAAACGATGTGACAGCCTAATCAGTCCTACTATGCCCTGATCATTTAATTCAAACAAAATGCATGCAGTTAATCCATTCCCAATTCTTCCCTACCCCACCCCACCCCACCCCACCCCATGCCCAAGTGACACAAAGTAGCTTCCAGAATAAGGGAGATCATATTATATTTATCTATCTATCTATATACACATAAACGTACGTACACACACACGCACACACACATCAGCTTTATTTTGCAGTCATTGTTCCTTGAAAGGACAAATGTTGCCAGGAAGTCTCTGAGTGCATATTTCTCCATAGCCATTTCATTCGGTAGAGAAATGTAAAACACCGGAGTTGTTCTGCCAAAGGCACCTTGAGAAATGGAAGGGCAATGATCCCACATGTTCAATTTTGTTTGCCTTTCTTTAACTAGGAAAGCACCAATTTCAGCAGATACCCACAATTCTTTCTGCTTGCTAATCATTGCTACCCATTATGGGAGAATTTTAAACTAAGAAAACAAACACGCACAATCAAAAATATTTTCCCTGCTTTAAAAAAAAAAAAGAGAAGAATGGCAGTGGAACCATTTGTACAGTGCCCCCCAAAAGTCTACTATTTAGCAGGGCAGAACCCTACTCTGTAAGAAGACAGCTAATTATCAACTAGTGAGAAATAGGGAATTAGCACCTGCACTTCACAAAAGGACACACTACATTTTCAACATGCACAGGAGCACAAGCAGACACAATACACATCTACAGGGCAAAGGGACACATACCTTTGCACATGCACGCTCTGTAGTTCTGGCTTAGGATCTGTTGAGCTAGAAAAGGGCCACTATATAGCCAGACAAAGTGCACATAAGGTGCCTGTGTGTACGTGTCAGTCCTCGAAACCTTCCCCTTGCCACACTTTTTAATCCACAAGGAAGTATCTTCTTCTCCCAAGCCGTAAGGCTTTCCCTAATCAGCACATAACTCAAATTTACAGGGATTTCCATAAGAGAAACAATGTTATATTGTGACGGACATTCTCCTATACAAGCCCCTCAGAATGCTTCTCAAAAGGGAATTCAAAAAAGATGCGTTTCACTCTTAAATGAGGAAATGAGTGAAGTCTCTAATGTCGATCCTCCTCACCTGGCCACCTGCAGGCCAAGCTGTCCAGTTGATAGCAGCAGGCTGAATACAAAGACGAGGTAGGCCTTCTTCACCACATCAATTCTTGCATGGCAGCTTTTTGTGCACTTTCCTCAAGACAGGGCTTGCAGTCTAAATTTTCACATCTTCCTGGATACTGAGTTGAGAAAGAGTTTTCTTGATCCGTAAGGCTGTTAGCCGTGCTGCTCCATTGGCATACCAGCACTCTCGCATCATTTTCCCCATAATTCGCAAAGCCTGGGAACAGGGGAAAAACGACATCAGGAGAAATCTCTTTTAAGTAGATCAAATCAATTTTTAAAAAAATCTATGAAGAATAGGTTGCTTATGATGCTACTTTGTGCTTTTTTTTTTTGTTAGTATGCATTTAAAACTGCAGTGGCAACTTAAGTTTTTTAATAGGATTTTTTTTAAAAAAATCTGGTCAAAATAAAATTCAGTGTTTGCCAATTGCCTCTTAAAAAGAAGCAAAGATTTGTCTTCCACAATCATGAAAAAGACATTTTTTGTCACTAACTGCATTTCCACAGAATTCAAAGCTGTTTTTAAAAACTGGTTTGTTAAATATGCTATAATTTGGGGGGGGGGGTTGGTTTTGTATTACATGAAAACCAAGCCAGAGCCAATCCAATTTCTTTTTAACACTCTAAATCTGAAATCTTCACTTGAGTTTTGTCTTCTGCATGTAGACTATTTATTTATATCTTTCTACAAACAAATAAAGAAAATTTGAAAAAATAGTTGTGTTTAAATACCATGTCTGGCTATAACGTGGTCTGCTTGGTTTGGCTTGAAATGTGTGAATCCAATGTATGTTATTCAAAATGCCACAATTATGCAAACCTTAGCTTAGTGCAATGTATAACCTAGTCCATTTTTATCTGACTGGCTAGAACTATAATCAAAGCCAGAATTTTAATATATTTAGCAGAAATTACTTTTTGTATGTCTGGATTCACCTATATATTGCACAGACCTTATTCAAAAAGCCAGAATAAAATACTTCAGTACAAAATACAGTAAAAACAGAGGATGAGTTGATATCTGGAGTTCTTTATCCAACTGCTACCAAGATTTCATGCCAACAATTTGCGGAAGCTTTCCGTTCCCCTCTAGCTAATATGACAAATACTATATTAAGAATGATGCTTTATGGCATGCTTTTTAATTTTCAAGATCAACTGTACCTCATAACTCTGCCACCAGTTGGGAATGTTAGGTCGTAGTTTCTGTTCACATACAACTTTTCGCATTTCTTCAATGGACGGGTCAGAGGGCACAAGGTCATAGTATGGGAGCTGATATTCTTCATGAATACCTAAAAAGGAAAAAAGAGAAACAAGCTATTATTTCTTACGAAAATATCTTTTACATAGGCATAGTAGCATTAATGATATAGGATGAACAGCCTGCAAAAGGAGCAGGAAGTATAATACAACATGGAACTTAGCAGTGAACCTGATATCTGATGATGTGTGCATATTGGTTTTCAGTAATAAAATATAAACATTATATAATAACAATAATATGTGCACAGGAAAAACACCTGAGAGTCTGTGGCCTGCTTCTTTTAACTTTCAATATTTATGATTACCAACATAGGAAGCAATATAGAAAATAAGAAAAAAGGAGTTATATATATCTAGCAATTATTACATGGAAAATATACTCCTAGAAAAAACAAGAAAATTATTATTCACTATTATATTCTTAACTTTAACAGTGCATTAAAAATATTTTTTTTCTAAGGAGATTATAAATAATGGCTAAGTTAAACCTAGAAGTAATATATTAGTCTTTCAGTTTTGGTAGTTGAGGGTTTTCCAACATACAGAATATACTATCCAATCCATCATAAGTATATGAAACTATTTTTCTTTAGATTTCTCACAATATAATTATTAAGATCATCTTAGATTTCACTACTGCTTTCCTCATAAATATCACTATAATAGCTTTCCAAACTATTTTTCAATATTACATATCATGATAACAGTGAACAAAATCTCTTTCCCTCCTTTTTAAACACAAATTTAAAACATTTTTATATTCATTTCACCTTCTGAATTTGGGATCCAGTGATTTTTCTGAATAAAGAACGACATATACTTAACAGTTACTACACAGTTTGTATCTTGCACAAAAATCTTCAATGAGAGATTAATTGCCTATCTTATTATATACACCACTTAAGAATTATTTTGGCATAAAAATAAGCAAACAAATATAAAATTTTAAAAAACGCTCTTGAACTTAATATTTCTTATCTACTGATATTTTTTTAAAAGTACCTAATTTGTATAATATAAAAAAGACAGTTTTTAAAAACAGGAACTTGCTCTAGCAAAATTAATCTTACAACTACTTCTGCAGTTTCTTTGTTATACCAAAATTCTGATTTCAATACTTTCTTACAAAGTACTAACAACACTGGTATCTGAGTTAGCTTTTTAACATTTCAATTATATTTGAATCCTTTTTAAATCAAAGTTATTAGTATTATCCCTGAGATTAAAGAGTTTTGTTATTAGTCCGTGGCAGAATAATTATTTTATCTTATTCTAAAGTGTGGCAATTTAAAAAATGATCTATGGAAAAGACCACCTTTTGATTCATTATATTTAAGTTATCCTTTGTTGTCTAATTCAGTTTAATTTATTTGATTAAGCTGTCTGACTGCAAAATCTTCATTTCTTCATAAGGCATATCTTCTTCTTTATCATGGATCTTCTTTTTGTCTAATTTAACTTTTAGTGTGTACTTTTTTTTGCTGTATACCATTGTGATTTTTTCTTATACAAATGAGTATCATTCCAATTAGCATATTCATCTTAATATCTACAGTGTGTGTAAGCATTTCAATTATACTATTTGACGTGATAAATTTAACCTTATTCTAATGAGGTCCAAACAATACGTGCATAGACACTAAAAAAACTTTGCTGTATGTACGTTTATTGAGATGTTGAAATAGTAATATGCAGATGCAATGTACTTTTAGCAGACTTTCCAGATGTGGAAAATTTTGAGTCTGGAAAATTTATATTTCTTGTCCTTCTTCTTTTCCATTTATGTGAGTAAGCTTAAATAATATGTTTACTAAGCATATACAGAAGCAGCTATGGCCCATATTCTATTTTCTGCTCCTGCTTATTTCCATCTAAAATATGATATTGTTTTTCAGTTGATGACAAAAATGAATTAAATAATCCCCACAATTGATCAATAAAAATGTAGTAAAAAAATTACCTTAGTTTGGAATACATTCTGCAGTCAAGCAGATTAAGGAGGGATTTTTTTTTTATTAATACTTCATGACTTACTACCTCTGTTAATTAGTATATCAAAGAGAACAGGAAAAAATAATAACGTTAATCCTGAACTATAGCTTTGTGGTTTGAACCAATGACTATCATTCAAACCTATTAAAGGAAAGTCTGACTACAATGCAAAATCAGTGGGGAAAAAATCAGATTCTGAATCAGCAACTTTACTTCCTTTGCATCGAAATGTACAGAATTGTAAGATCTGAAGCCAATAGGAAACTCTTAACTTTTATGAGAGAGGGGGAGGGAGGGAGGGAATCTATTACCTCCTGAGTTGCACCTGCGAGCAATTTCCCAGTAAACCAGGCCAAGGGCATAGATATCCGCACACTTAAATGAATCAAAATGCTTCATGTTTATTGTTTCATCAAGAACCTCAGGGGCCATGTAACTGTAGCAAAAGAACAATCAGATTAATGGCATCTATTTGAGACACATATGCTTCACATATGTCACATATACAGAAAACTATGCATCTATCGTCTATTGTGAATGAGAACAAAAATTCATTCAACAACTTTTGAGGAAAGCCTATAATATTTAAGGATTTTTTTATATTATTTGACTTTCTGTTAACAACATATTTTAAAATGCTTACCAACAAAAGCTGAAAAGAAAGATAATTTTGTCTTGCTAGTTAGCAGCACTGTAAAGTTTTATTGGCAGGAAAGGTGAAGCAAGAATAGGAACACAAGCAATCATTCTACAAAACCAGGGGTAGTCAACCTTGGCTCTTTTATGACTTGTGGACTTCAACTCCCAGAATTCCTGAACCAGCACAGCTGGCTCAGGAATTCTGGAAGTTGAAGTCCACGAGTCATAAAAGAGCCAAGGTTGACTACCCCTGTACAAAACTTTCTCTCGTTTGTCAGATTATTTAGTTGTCTGCTCTGTAATACCGTACTGTCGTGAGTGATTAGATTTAGATCTACAAGAAATATGGTTGCCAGAAAAACTTGTTGAAATACACAAAGCACAATATTTTACACTAAGGATATTAAGGATTATCCCAAATAATTTATTGGAAATCATTTTGAAAGAACATATTAAAACACAATGCAAATTTTAAGTATATAGTTCATATAGATAAAAGGCAGTTGCCTAATTAATATTGTTCAGCTATCATTAAAGATAGATTATTCTCCTTCAACAATTCACCATTTAATGAACCGCTCAGGTTTATAGAAATGTTAATTACATTTCTAATGCACATGATTTTGTTAAAAATGTTTTATGATGTAAAGTACCTTATTGGGGAACTCTTTAAATTTCAGAAGTAATTTAATGCTGTAATTGATTCACCCAATATCCAATCCTAATGATGCATGTTGAAAAAACTAATTAGATTTAACGGCTAATGGCTAAGAAAATACAATTCTAACAATGATGCAGCCAAAAGGCTACAGAGAAAGGAAGCATTCAAAATTACCAGATGTATCTTGATCTACCCAACCCAGTCAGCTCATATATATACTCACCGTTTTGTTCCAACTCTCTGATTAGGGGCAATATCAATTGTATCAGTTACAGAATCATGGCGGACAGCTAGACCAAGGTCTGCAATGGCACAAGTGCCATTCTTCTTCACTAATATATTTTTGGATTTCAAGTCACGATGTGCAATCCCAGGTTTTCCTAATAAAGTATGAGAGTGAATTCTGTTTATACACTTTGGTCAAGAAAAAACAAAAAAGAGAGTGCAATGTAAAAAACTTGGTTAAGCTGTGGCAATATTCATATGAGATCTAGAAAGTATAATTTATCTGAAGGAAAAAAGCAAGATCTCTTATCCAACTTCAACAATGTAAATTGAATAGGTCTTCTACTGCCAATTCTTCCTAGATTAAGACAGTTGGACAGTATATGCCTTTTCCATCTTGTTAAATCACCATTTAAAATGCAGGATGAAGAACTGGAATTATCTATTCTCATTTACATCCTTCCTTAGCACATCAGTCCTGATTACCTTAAAGTATAATTCCTCATTACTTCAAATAAAAGAAACTATGCTTAACCTCAGTTTGTTAAAAGGAAACTTTAGCTCCACATATTCCAAACATCTCTTCCTCTTAAATAAACAATATCAGATTTCTAAATCTTTTCAATGTTAACCTAAAGGCTAATTCAATCCAGCAAGGTTGGCGTAATCCAGGTTCCTTTGATTAAACAATATCATCAATTGGGACCCCAGAAGGGCATCTTCTTTGTAGCAAACTCTCTGGAATGCTTTTTCCCTGAAATCCCGCTGGCCTCCACTCTGTTGTTTTGAGGAGCCACAAACGCCTGGCTCTTCACCCAGGCCAGGGGTGTCAAACTGCTGCCCCACGGGCCGGTTTCATCATACTGAAGCCGCGCCCACCCCATTGCCGGCAATGGCAAAACCGGCCCGATACGTTGCGCAACGTCATGAGTTTGACACCCCTGACCCAGGCCTTTAGCAAATAAGAATGAGATCCCTTGCCTCGTTTCTCCTAGTCTGTTGTGCTTGGCATCTTTTATTGATTTTATTGTAAAAAATTATTGTTTATCTTGAATGACCCAGAATCATTGAGAACTGGGCAGCACACAAGTTTAAAAATTATCATTATTGCTGTTCTTAGAGTCAATGAATCACTTTATATCAAAAGAATTTATTCTCTTTTTCAGCTCATATCTATCAATAACAGAAGCTTGGTTTTCTAATTTTCCAACCGTTCATTATCAAATGTACATCTGTATCCCTTACCTTGAGTCCCCACAATTTCCATGTGCAGATGTGCCAAGCCACTGGCAGCAGACAGAGCCAATTTAATCATCCCTTCAATAGTTACAGTATATCGGTTGAGGTAATCAAACAGAGATCCATGCTCATGGTAATCAGAGACCAACCATAGTTGTGTCCAAGTGCCATTATCTGTTGGCAATACAAAAAAAGAAAAAAAGAAAAATGTACTGAAAAAAAGAAAATAACAATAGTTTTTTTAGATGTCATTGAAGAGCAGCAGATTCATTACTATTCATTATTTAGTTCAGAAATAAGTTATATTTTAACTCCATCTGTGTAGCTATTTATTGTGGGATTTATACTAAAGCAAGTTTGTACTGTAGATTCATTTTCCCTTCACAGTTTAGTCCTCACAATAATCAAAATATTATGGTAGAGATTGGACTTGGCAATGATTTCCTCTTTCTCATCCTTGCCCCAGAAAATGTGGTTAACATGCCCTCTGATAGAGACCGATGGGAAATAAGGAGAGAGAAGGGAGAAGAGAAACAGGAACATCTGGAGAAGCAATAGCATTCCGTGGAGAGTAGAGCTGACCACCACAGTAGAATGAGGAGCTGGTGAATGGATCATAAAGAGAGAACCTGGGATGGCCCATTAATTCTCTATATCAGCGGTCCCCAGCCTTTCCAGCTCTGCGGACCACAGGCAGTGGGGGAGAGGGAGGGGATGGTTTCATGTGTGCGCAACGCTTGTGTAAATGCAACTTTGCACGCTTGCCTGCCACTTCTGCGGCCCGGTCCCCAACCCATGGCACTGGGCTGTGGACCAGGGGTTGGGGACCCCTGTTCTATACAGTGGCTCCCCACAAGGAGATAGGTAAGACAGTTGTGCTGGTGGGTTTTAGAGCTCTAGGAACTGTAGGAAAGGCGAGTGATTTGAATAACTGCTTACCTTGGATTTACAAAAGAGATGTGTTAAACTTCAAGTTTTGGAATACTATTTAAAGAGATTAAAGATCAGGATTTTTTTTTAAAGGGAAGGAATATAAAGTTGGCTTATCTGATCAAGATTAGAATACATACAATGTTGTTTCTGGTAGTTCTTAATGCATTTTCCTTGAATGGGACTCAATGAAAAAGAGATTTTTAAAGATTTATTTATACTGTAGATATGAGATAATATATGGGAACAAGGTATTTTTTATTGCATTTTCAGAAAAAGTGATAAGGTATCGTGTTAAAAAGAAAAATAATATGAAACATTTATTTGATTAAAGTAAAAATATATATGTTGTTTTTTTCTCATAACAATGGATTTTGTGATTGGGACTGAATGAAAAAGCTTTAAATTTTGTTTCTAGGCAAGCAACGAGATATGGAACATTTTTTGTTGTTATATGGAAAAGTTGATAAGTTACTGAAATTATACTGGTCTTGGTGAAGTCTTTGCATATCTCTTTATTTTTTCCCCTTTTCCTTGCACTTTTCCCCTTTTCCCTTAGTTTGTATATATTTTGTGTATATTTGTTTATGTAAATTTTAATAAACATTATAAAAATATCTCAGATGGTCTGTACCCAGTTTTTGTTTTCAGATTTGCCACTGTACAATGCAGCTAACTAATCCAGGCCTATATACTCCTCTCCACAGAATAGTGATTGCAGACTGCTTTTGGGTCTATAAAAGGCAGAAAGATAGCTTGTTTTATCATAAAAGCAGAGGATAATAATGCTTAAGCCAGTGGTGGTGAATCTATGGCGCGCGTGCCAGAGGCGGCACTCGGAGTCCTCTCTGTAGGCACACGTGCCGTTGCCCCAGCCTTGCCTCCCCCTGCCACCCACTCACCAGCAGCCCCCCTGGAGGAGAGTTGCCCCCGAGCGTGGCCCACGCGGAGCAGCACAGCCAAGGACATGGCAACCAGGCAGCATAGAGAAGACTCTGCCCTCACGCCCCATTGTGCAGTTGATGCTATGAGGCGCGGGCAGAGGGCGTGGCTGCCATGGAGCTGCTGGGCTGCCATGGCGATCTGCGGCGGGCACTGGAGGCGGTGAGTGGCCCTGCGGGCAGGCAGGGTGGGGGCGGGGCAGGGGGTGGAGCGGGGCAGGGCCAGTTTTTGGGCACTTGGTCTCGAAAAGGTTCGCCATCACTGGGTTTGTCAGTCTTTGCTCCACTAGAAGGCAGATAAGAACTAATGTGCAGGAATGTTGTCATTTCATATAGCATTAGATTATTGAAGCTTGAAGAGCTTCAAAATAATGTCCTTTTCCGGATACTTTTATAGATGTTAACTGTGCCTCAGAGTATACACTTGAATGTAATTAAACTGCCAAGTTATTTTAATATTGTTTAGTCTTGAATTCATAACATAGTGAACATTGTAAATAATGATAACCAAAGCAGACATTCATAGTGTTTCCTAATAAACTTAACAAATTTGCATGAACTATACAAGGTCAGATCCGTTTCTCAGTGTTGGTTTCTGTTTTTTGACTGGGTATGTTTCCAGGTATGAGAATGTAATGAGCAGAATGAAGGAAGCAAAACTTAAGAGCTAATCTAGCACCAAGCCATCATCAAACATATTTTGTTAGAATGTCTCGCATTCACATTCAAGACAAAGGAATAAAAGAAACAATAAGAGACAATCCCAAAGGTGGTGAAGTTCAGAAACTAAGAGTTTTAAAAGCTTTTGTGAGATTATTCCTTTCCACAGTTTCAAATGTAGATCTGATAAAAATTACTTTTATGAAAGTAATCAATTAAACTTTAAGAACTGGTTGCCATCCCAAGGAAGAATGTAATGTTCTAGACAGGAAATTGTCAATCGTAGCTTGAATTACACAGTGCAATTATGTTAACATGACCAGTTTCTTTTTCTTATAATAGTTGCTTACTAGAAGCTAAAAACTGTTTGTGCAGTTTATATGAAAGAAGGAAGTGAAACGAAGTGCCAGTTGCTTTTCACTGCATCCTGCAGTCTAAGCCATTATAGCAGTTGTATTTTTCCTGGATGAAGCCGTCTCTGTGATGGTGAAAGTAGTCTGAGAGATTAACAATTCATCATTCCAATTTCTTACACGCTATAACCAAGTCTCTATGTAAGAGGGATGTACTTTCCTCCTGTGTGATAGATGTTTAGCTCAAACCAATGTTTAAATACCTAAGGGCTAACATTCTAGAATATTTTAGGTTAGGATAATAAAAGTAATCCCTAAATTGTTTATGAAATCCACAAGAGATAACTTTTTAATTATACAATGTTGTCTCAGTCTATTGTAATGACAAAAAAATGTCCTGGCTGTTCTCCTGTATGCAAACCTTAACATAAGGTAGAACTCCCAATTCATTACCACCTTGGATTTTTGACAATTCTCCAGTGTTTCAAGTTTCCTCAGCCACCTCTTCCTGTTGTCAATATGTATTCCCTCTTGCTCTTAAAGCCGATCTGACATTGTTCCTTTTTTCTTCAATGTTTACATCCCCAGCTCTTAAGTAAAAGTAATTTTTTTATTTCTATCCAAGCTCCTCTCCCCCAAATTACCTGCCAAAAATCTATGCTACTATTTCTAATTTCCTAGCATATAAAATGTTCTATAATGTTTTAGGATATTGTATCAATACAGCTAACAGATACACACATTTTATCACTATTGCTAAATTATCATGCAGCTTATTAATTGGGTTTTAATTCAAAGCAACATATAATAGCTATTGCTGTATTATTAATACACAATAACTGAATTCAAAATCACATGTAGTTGTGGTTTTAAACACTGCTGTAAACAGTTCAGAGTCAAGCCTATGAACAAGCAAAGATAACCACTGTGTTTTCTGCCTCCCCCCCCCCTTTTAAAGCTGTTTTGACATACTCTGCAGATTGGTAAGATAAGGCAAACCTGGAATAAGCAAAGAAGCCACAGACCTCAAAGCATATTCACAGATCATGCTAAGGGGACAAGTCTTAATTTCAAGGTCACCTCTTTTGTAGTACATGCTAAATCACACATTAAAAAAAAGGAAAATTAGATTTTAGTGCAAAGTATGAACCTACCATACATCAATATTAGGCTTCAAAAGCAATTGAAGCATTTGTTTGTTTACTGGAACATCAAAGCAACAAAATACCTTTGTTGTCTGCAGCAATAAATCCTAGAATGTTCTCATGGCGCAACATGACTGTTTGATAGATTTCAGCTTCTCTAAACCACGATCTCTCTTCCCGTGATGAGAAAATTTTCACAGCTACATCACCACCACGCCATCGGCCACGCCACACTTCCCCAAAGCGACCTTTGCCAATGATTTCCTGGAGGACAATTGTTCGAGCCACAGTACGCTGGACAAACAGTGGCAAGCCTGAAAGCAGAGAATGAAGGAGGAAAACAGAGGCAAAGCAGAAGTCAATGACAAGGACAGCAAGCTCACCTTGATTTTATCCCCCTTCAAGTACACACACATCTGATAATAATTATACCAGATATCAATGTGAAATTCTATCCCCCCCCCCAAATCTCTTATTGAGGATTCATGTTAACAGAAGCAGTTAATAGTTAAGCCAAGGAAATATGTGGCCCTAGAACTAGAACTCCTTTGGACATAAATAACTTTGACTGCTGTGGTTAGCTGCCAATACTCTTTATTTATTTCTTTTTCAGTATCTTAAAGCCTGTTCTGGAATTACCACTGGGAGGCATTGAAATAAAATGTTAAACCATGCAAGAGTTTTCATTTTTAACCATTGCAATTTGCCCTAAAACACTGAAATATTTTGAAGCTCAGTTTTTCATATATTTACTGTCAAAGCAAAAACATCTGATGTTTTATTTATTATTATTATTACTACTACTACTATTACTACTACTATTACTGTTATTAAAGAAAGCCTCTCTTAGGTTAAATATATATAAAATATTTTAGAAATGGATGGGTATGTGTATGTGTCAGTCCTAGGGTCTTTTTTTTCCAGGTACACCACACCTTCAAACTTGAAATAAACCCTACATCTTTACTCAACTCACCAGCTAATTGCAAAAGTATTTTGTTTTGAAGCTTCTCAGTTTTTCTCTGACTATAATTTAAAAATTGGACCAGGATATTGGACTCTGAACGTTTGTACTACTGGTTGCCTTTCTTTTAAAGAAACATGGGAATTGAGAATACTTCATTTTTGTATTTAATCCTGGGCTGATTGGAGTGGACATATAAACAATCTGAGACGTTTTCTATTATCTTTTCCTTTATATTTCTGGTACTGTTCCCAGCTGCAATTTATTTTGTAGACACTAGACGGTGCTATTAACTAGATTGCACAGATCAAGTGGATTTATAAGACTTATATACCCCTTCACAATGCTTTACAGTCCTCTCTAAGAGATTTACAGAGTGAGCATATTGCCCCCAACAATCTGGGTCTTCATTTTATCTACCTCGGAAGGATGGAAGACTGAGTCAACCTTGAGTCGGTGAGAATTGAACAGAATTAGCCTGCAATACTGCATTCTAACCACTGGAGTCTCTAGTCTGTGCTCTTCAAGCAGAAATTAGGTGTCCAACTCAGCCATTCTGCTCTATGGAGCTGCCATGCTATCAGCCCCCTCTAGCACAACGATCCTGCAGGAGAAGGGCAGTATGGACAACCGTAGGATCTGGCAGGGTGAGAGCTGTGAACCATAAACACAAAGCTTTCACTGTGTCCCTGCATAACAGATACAATGCCCTTGCTGACCTTAATAGGGACACACTAAGGAGGCAAGTCAAGATACTTGTGATGATGGTAACTCAAATAAGCAGGGAATCGTGGTCCAAGATGAAGAACTTGTTTTGGATAGGGGAAAGTGTGAATCAGATATTACACACCAGTCATGCAAGAAAAGCAAGGCATCCAAAAAGAGAAGCCACCTTCTGGTTGGTGATTCAATTATAAGGGATGTAAATTTAGGAAACGATATGGAGGTTTTGAAAGAGGTCAGGCATCTGCCAGGTGCTACTGCCAGTAGAGGCATATTTTTAAGGTATTCAAGAATGCCAATAAAGACTGTAATGTTGATGCTATTGTACATCTTGGCACGAATGATCTGTTCCAAAAAGATGTACTCTCTGTGCAGAATGATTTCCAGAGTTTGGGACAGGAACTTGGTAGGATAGGCTGTAGGCTTACTTTTTCAGAGATTTTATCAGTATATAAGGAACAAAAAGGAAAATGCCAGCATATAGCAGAGTTCAATGTGTGGCTAAAGGAGTGGTGTAAAGGGGAAGGCTTTGATTATATTAGTCATGATGTCTGCAGCTGGTCCAATGAAAAACTGTACAAAAGAGAGGGACTACTTGGCATTAAATTCACAGACTTTCTGGAGAAACATTTAAACTAAACAACGGGGACATATAGAACATTACTGTCCCCAGCAATCTAAAACTAATAGGGTTATAAGTGCATGTAACACAGATGTTTGTGCGGGTAAGAATATCAATCTTGCTGTCAAGTAAAATCAAGCTTATAATAGTGAGTGCTATACCAAGACTAATCAAATAGGTGGTAAGGAAGTAGGGGAACTCAGGCACCAAATAGGTTATGTAGAAAGTAAACACAGGGTCAGCCAAAAAGGACTCAAATGTCTATACACCAACACACAGAGTATGAACAATAAACAGGGTGAACTAGAAATTCAAGTAAATGAAGGCAGATATGATATTGTTGCCATTACGGAAACTTGGTGGGATGAAACCCACACATAGAACATGCAGCCAGAGGGATTTAAGTTATTTAAAAGAAACAGACCAAATAAGAGAGGAAGTGGAGTTGCACTATATATATGAAATAACTACATCTCTACAGAAATAGAGCACAACAATGATGGAAACTGTCTTGAATGCATTTGGGTCAATATAAAAGGGGGCAAAAATGACATTGCCATAGAGGTATACTACTGTGTTTCCCCAAAAATAAGACCTATCCCAAAAATAAGCCCTAGCTTGAAATTTATGCATGTGCCAAATATAAGCCCTATCCTCAAAATAAGTCCTAGTTTGGGGACAAGGCGCACATGTAACATCAAGCTAGGTGGGGGGTGGAGCTGCCCCACATGCCCCGCACCCACTATCTTAGGACCGCCGCAGTCAGGCCACCCACACCCTGACACCTGTCGTGCTGCTGCCTGAGTTCTTCTCCGGCTGCACATCACGTGGTACATCCGCTGCCACTGCTCGCAAGAGGCCGTATGACTGTTGCACTGATTGTACCAGTCCGCCGCTCACAACAGGAGGCCACGTTCCTCAGCACGCTGATGCCATAGCTCGTGGCAGGCCATGAGTGGCAGCAGTGGCGCAATGGGCATGACAAGCCATTGGGGCCTCCTGCCACTTGTGGCGGACTGGCATGATTGGTGCAACGATCCACACGGTCTCCTGCTGCTCGTGGTGGCAGTGACACAATGCACCTAAAACTGCATTTCTCTGCTTACTGTTGATATGTATTAATGATTGGGTGACTTTAAGAAACAGGTTATTGGAATACTTGATTTGAGATTTAGGTGGCACAGCTATGGTATCATAAACTTGGGGTTAATATATATTTTAATAATCACTTTATTAAAATGGTAAAACATTTCCGCTGCCAATCACGCCTGATTCTAGGGGGTGGTGTTCATCGCCAATTCACAGCCGAAGAGCCAACATTATCTGAAGATGCTTCTGTGTCATGGGGCTACCATGATTATAGGCCGAGGCACACAGAACAGGGTGACCTTCCCACCAAGTTGGTACCTATTTATCTACTTGTGTCTATATGCTTTTGAACGGCTAGGTGGCAGGAGCTGGGGCAAGTAACTCCATCACTAGTACTTAGGTCTCAGGCTTGGCTACTGCACCTCCCATCACTTTTATCAGGCATGCCAAATTGAGGGTTTGGAAGGTATAAACCAAGAATGACTCCTCTAAAATTCCTCTATTGTTGTTTCTCAAAAAGCCTTTTTCAAAACAGAAATGATAGTTAATTTATTTTGAAGTGTATAATTTTAGCTTTTAATACCTTGCAGCTACAGTTTGTGGCAAACACTCTGAAGCAACCTCCAGTACAAAAAAAAAATTTGGGTAGCCATTTAGGTGGAAGTTGTGCAAAAACTCTAGGAGGCATGGGTATTCTTAGGTTAACAGTACAGATTACATTTATATATTGAAGTTTATAATAAAACTAAAAATCTTTATATAAAAGACACATTATACCTGAACCAGAGCCAGAAGTAGACAAATCATAGACTAGATCTTGCAGAGTCTTGTCCTTGGATAGACACATCTCACAAGATGGATCCTCCATGTCCAGCCGCTGACGATTGTGGTACATACGTGGATGGTGATGGAAGACAAAAACTAGTATAATCATAATGATGAACACAAGAAAGACTGGCCCTGCGATCACAGCCACCAACTCCACAGGTCCCCAGATTGAAGAAGTTTCATTATCCTTCCAATGTCCTGGAGAGGGAAGACAAGAAAGAAAAGCTTCAAATTCAAACCTAGTATATATCTAAGGATTTTTTTAAAAAATAAATAATAGAGACTACATTCAATAGATTTGAAGGCATACAATTGAAAAGTAAGAATAAACATTTTTTTTAATTGAAAATTTTTAAAAGTTTTACAATAATAAACATTTAAAGGAATTGACATGCCTTGGAGTCTCAGGGATGCATGTACTTCAGCTACAATGAAATCAGAAACATTTATTTTTACTGATTAAAAATGGAAGCTTGTAATTACACCAAAACCATAAAAAAGTGGAAGTGGATATTTCTCTTATCCCCCATTGCTGCTGCACCAAAAACAGGAAATCAGGATTCATGTTCATAACATTAAATTTTTGTTTAGCATTACATATAAACAAGTAACTGCAAACAGCAAAGACCAAATAAGCTGAAATGTTTTTAGTACTTTAATAGTTTCTCCCTATCTTTTCCTCATATTGCCAATAAACAGAACATTGTTTTGCAATAGTGGTGAATATCTGTAGCTCGGGTATAGGATGAGGGTGAAGGTTCATTCTCCACCTTGTGGGCTGGGCTTCCAAACGTTGCATTACCAGGCTAGGTAACATCTTCAGCAGAGTTTAGGGGATGTCTGTGTCAGTGCTCTTCTGTTTATAAGGGTTTCAGGTATAGCTGTGTCAAATAAGGGTCAGGTGTGAGTCATCAGTGAGAGGCTTGTGGTGGATCTTGTGATGGGGAGATTACTTCAGGTCAGGGTCATTGGAAAGTGAACTGCTGGGGGGGGAGGGAGCTTGCGTGGGTTGGTTGAGGGTTGGTGCGGTCTCTGGTTGGTTGTGTGGTTGATTTGGATTCTGAATGGTTTGTAAGCTGGTTGTAGGTCAATGTGTCTGTTGATGGAATTGTTTGTGAAGTGCCAGGCTTCAATGAACTCACGAACATGGCGGGTGGTAGTGTGGCCAATGATTTTAAACAAAATAATAAGACCTTTCTTCTTTCATAGTCCTATATTCCTGTTGAAAGTTAACACTATTATTTCATCACTGAAAATCTAATTCTTCTTACTGCTTTCTTTTATTTAATATATATGAAGATATACCCACATATAATAAAAGCAATACCTCCCCAAGATTGAGTACCTCTAGTAGGAACTTATTTGTCAGTGGAGGCTTTTCGATAACATAGCTTATGGAAACAGACTTAAGCTTACATCAGCTTAAGTGTACGATATGGAAGACAGAAGACTTCATTATACTTTTCAAAGATTATTTAAATAGTATTAAGCATTGCTTTCAATTTTCTATTTTATCTTCCCTAGTTGGTTAAGGAATAACCTTATGCCAAATGTTTTATTCAGCATACAGTATATCAGTAATTTTTGTTAAAAGATTTCCATATATTCTAAATGCAGATTATTTTTCTGAAATCACTCATGCATGCTGCAATGAAACATACTGCCACAAGGGGGAGTCAAACCCTTCCCCAACAATATTTCTTACTTTTTACACATAAGAGTGTATAGTAGTATTACCACAAAATTTAATTCATAGAATTTAATATTGCAACCTAGCTAATGAATAGGCTTTTAAAAACTTGTCTGACTGAGACTGTATAATATGATGGAAAGTGACATTTAATTAGAAGTTCAACTAATTATTTTATATGGCTGTACTTTTAATTTTTTCACCAATTTTTATTATATTTGGTACAAAATGATACTATAAACAGATGCAATAATATACTTTCCAAAACAATCTCTTCAATATTAAATACAATTCCAGCTTTTAAAATCCAATCTTTGTTGACATAAATCCAATTCCAATATTGTCCAGGCTTAGATATTTCCACAGAATTCAAGTATTAAAATATTTTTCTGAAGATTGCACATGAACTCTCATGGAAAAAAATATTAAAATTAGCTTATGTTGTGTTTAAAAAAAAATCCAGCTGCTTTACTATGCTTTTTATCTAAGATGCTGTAAACCACCCAAGTCACTTAGAAGAGTGGGGTGTAGAAATGTAATAAATAAGTACATAAAATAATGAATGCCATTTGGGAATATCCAGGAAGGGAGCCTTTTCTTTTTATTTACCTACTGTTGGAATATAATTTCTGTAGAGATTAAATTGACTCTGGACCCTATCAGCTGTTTTGTAAGCCCTTGCAAAGACTTAGTTTTGTCACCGAGTCTGGGGGTTAGAAATTTGGGCTGAATCCCATGCACTGCTTATGTTGACCTGTGATTGATGGTTTGTTTTTACAATGGTTTCTATTTTTATTTTTTCTTCTTAATTAATTACATTTATATGCATTCTTTTAACACTGTTAGTGGTCCAGAGTCATGAATTTAAGATGACTATTTAAATTGAAAAAATAAATAATAACTAAATAATTACCAGGATATATTAAGGCTGATATAACTACAGCATAAAAATAATCAGGCTTGCTTTAATTGCCTATAAAAACTCAGAGCATTCTCATATTCAATCTATTATTCTACTTACCACTGGGTACCATGAGATCAATTTTGTTACAGTAGTCAAAGTAGCAACAATGTGTGTTGCGTACAGCTTCCGAACTAAGGCAGAAAAATGGTTTTCCAGCAGGAATCAACTTTACTTCAGGAATACATGTCCGGGTGTGATGCTTCATTCCATTCACATTTGTTATTGAGACCATACAGGCGCCATCTGTTTCGCATGTGGCATTGGCTTGGTTGCAGTCAGAGCACAAACACAATAAAGCTGAAGTAACAAGAGAAATAATTCTGTGTGACAAACTACTTACAAGAAGGATTAATTGGAATTCTATTACCTTTGAAATGGAACTATATATTATTGCAAGGTTTAATTGAACCATTAAGAGTTTAAAGTAATAGAAATATTACTTTATATGAACAATGTTTTTATTCCACAGGCTTCCTCTCTCTGGGAAGTCTATAGAAGAAAATAATTAATGTCTATTTGCTATAATTCTGATGTTTAACTGCCCCCACGGAATAAGATATTTCTCTTATGCACAGTTGCTTTCTACAGAATGCAGATTCCTATCTCAAGGTTATTCTGTCAATTCAATTTTGAAGGAATTATGTCTCTTAGAAGTAGGTACTTAATTTCCTTACACTTCGTCTATACAATAACATATTTCTGAATAACTCAGGTATTCCATCTATTGCAATGAAGGACCAACTCAACAAAGACCAGTAATACATTTGTTTTAGCCCTGTTTCTGCTCCATCTGATTTCTTAAAGATTGAAAGCATGAAGTCTATAGACGCAATTGTGTTTGTGGCAAGTGAGCTGAATTTTAGTAGGAATAATGAAAATCTACTGTAACGAACATGCAAAATAACTCTCACTGAACTTGTCCCAAAAAGAAAAGGTTCAAATATTGGCATGAATATCAGGATTCAAACTGAATATCTGAAATGAAAGATTCAGCAACTAGTCTCTCACCATCTAGAAAAACAAAGTTATCCAAGGCAACCATCAATTCTCTAGAACAAAAATAAGTTTCCTTCTTTGAAAAATAATGAAGGCTATATGCAGACAAATTAATATATTTTAATAATTAATTTGCAAATACATAAAATATTTAAATAAAATCAACAAACAGTAGTATTTTCTTCTCTCTCCCAATTTTATTGGGGCCAAAGAAAAATAAACACCACCGGCTACCATAATAGATACCACAACCTAGGAAAAAGGTTTTGCTGATACTTGAAATAATATGACATAAAATTAAGATAGGTAATCTATATCCATGTATCCTGTGGGGTAATTTCATGTTGTCCTCAGTATCACTGATCGTTATGAATGCTGTAGATTCAAGCAGAGAGAAACAAAGAGCTATCTAATCCTGAAATAGTGCAAGTTCCAGCCTCTAGTTTTGCCTCTAGCTTTGTCACCACTATCTGTAACTTATATTATTTTTCATGTGACTTTACTTATATTACAAAGGCTGCACTTAGAAAGGTAAACAGAGTCAGGTCTATTTGGTACTTGGATGAAAGATCACTAGGAAATCTTAGTGCTGGAGGCTATCCTGAAAAATTAAAAAAAAAAATTCTGGAAGAAGGCAATGGCAAGACATTTCCATACTATTGGGGGAAAAAAAGCTACATGAAATCACCAGCTGTCAAAATCAGCTCAAGACAGATTTGATTTGATTTACTATAGATCAACAATCCTTTATGGGAGAAAGAATGGTCATTGCAACTGAAAATTTAGCCTGTCATGAATTGACTAGGTCAGTGATGGCAAACCTTTTCAAGACCGAGTGCCCAAAAACTGGCCCCGCCCCGCTTCACCCCCTGCCCCGTCCCCACCCTGACTGCCTGCAGGGCCACTCAACGCCTCCAGGGCCCGCCACAGATCGCCATGGCAGCCCAGCAGCGCCATGGCAGCCACGCCCTCTGCCCGCGCCTCACAGCATCAAGTGTGCGCGATGGGGCATGAGGGCAGAGTCTTGTCTATGCTGCCTGGCTGCCATGTCCTTGGCTGTGCTGCTCCGCGTGGGCCATGCTCGGGGGCAACTCTCCTCCAGAGGGGCTGCTGTTGAGGGGGTGGCGGGGGGAGGCAAGGCTGGGGCAACGGCACGTGTGCCCATAGAGAGGGCTCCGAGTGCCGCTTCTGGCACACGTGCCATAGGTTCGCCACCACTGTACTAGGTAGTCTAGAATAAACCATATTCTCTGAATGTACTGATATTGATGTTAGCTTATCTTGCAGAGCATGACTAAAGATTTATTTGGTTGGAGCCAGCTCTGAAAGGTTTACTAAAGTACTTATTTCAAGTACTTGAAAATTCTCACTTTCCTCTCTCTTCTCAAATACCAGTACTCTCTTGTATTCTAGTTTCTTCCAACTATACTTATATCTTAACTGACCAAATTACGCTTACGGTAGTAACAATTTCAAATTGTAGACCACAAAACCACTTTAATCCACAGTTTGAGGTTAACAACAATCATAATTTGCCTGATTCAATGCCATAGCCAATGGTGGTTAAATAAGAACAGGTTATGAAATTGATGTACTAAAGAGGAAACAAAATTTATCCTATATAGTATGTGGTTTAGAGAAGTGGAATGTGATATCTGAACTGTATGTGAAGATCTTCAAATATTAAAATACAATCTATAAAGTTATTTGTAAGCCCCATTATGTTTAGCATAATTACTGTTTTCTAGATAAATATAGCTCAATACATTTATGCATGGGTATTACTATTTACATGTCTGAGCAAATGGTAGCACTTGGCTGACCTTTTCTGGGTTTGGTAGTTAAGTAAGGTCAGGCTTGATTAATACTTGGATAGGAAACTATCAGGAAATACCAAGGTTGTAAGCTAAAATGGAAAGTCTTTAGAAGAAAAATTCAGCAGATGGCATTGACAAACCATTTCCAGACTGTTACTTAGAAAATTACATGACCATAGCTGAAAGGATTAGGAGTCAAGCTTGATTCAAGGTCATTTTTATTATTTATATCTGTACTTCAATTTAACTTCTGCATACATTAGTAAATCGTAACAGCTATTACAGAGACCCAGTTTGGGAAAGTGGTTACGGTACCAAGCTAGAAACCCGGAGACCATGAGCTCTAGTCCTGCCTCAGCTGGCTGACCTTCAGTCAGTGACTTTCTCTCAGTCCTGGAAAACGGGCAATGGCAAACCATTTCCTGAAAAATCTTGCCAAGAAAACTGCAGATATTTATCCAGGAGTCAACAATAACTGGAGGGCACAAAAAAACAAAAAACAAAAACTCTACAAGCAAACAATCAGCAATTATAATCTAAACTACGCTATTTGTTACAAAATCTCATGTAAATGGAGAACTATACTGCAAAGATTGGTAACATTATCTCTCCCTCATAATGCAAACCTATGTATGAGGGAGGAAGAATTGCTAATAAGTTATGGAGAAGAAGAGGAATTTTACAGGAGAATTGTAAAAGAGGGCTGCTTGGCCTTTCCATATCCAGTTCTCCCACCTAAACGACATTGCTACTGGCTATCGTGGTAACTTCCAAAAACAGAAAATGAATCTGACTGGTATAACACTACTTAATGGCAGAAGAAGAAAAATAATATGCACAGCAATAATTGATCCCCCCTCTGCCAATGCTTCAATGCCAGAAAAATCAGAATTGGGAACAAATATTTGCCAACACTGAACATAATTTCAGCTCAAATGTTGTGAAATGTCACTTGCTTTCTACAACTCAACAGCCACTTGCTATGTCACTGGAAAACAACTACATTCTGCTTTTTAATAAACACAAAACAGCTATCAAATTTCATCTTTTCAGGTTTTGAGCCAAAATCATTCCTCGGTCAAGGTACATGGAAAAAAACATTAAGCTAAATCTAAGCAGTCAGGATAAATTTAGTAATGTCAAGAAAAAAGGTGTGTGAACCTAAGAAACGTAACATACTTTCTGCAATACTCAGCAGATTCTGTTTCCCAGAAGGAATAAAGAGCATGTACATACCTGTTGGACAGCTTAAAGCAAAAAGTTAGATTTATCTAAACAAAGGAAAAAAATGGTTTCCCATTCCTAACAAGAAAGTGCTATAAATCAAGAAGATCACAGGATTACATCATATTTCTTCACGACTCATCCTCAATAGAGTTTATTATGGTCTTCTATATCAGGGCTTTTCAACCTTTTCACCCATTGTACCACTTTTAGGATATGGCAACATCCGAGTACCACCAGGCGCCTAGCAAGGTGTCAAAAACTTGATGACCCAAAAAAAAAAAAAGAAAGAAAAAAGTGATGAAGTACAGGTAGTCCTCGACTTACAACAGTTCGCTTAGTGACTGTTTGAAGTTACAATGGCACTGAAAAAAGTGCCCCCCAAGCCACAGCCGAGCAAGACACCTGCCTGCCCACCTGGCAGCGCTCTTCCTCCTGTCCGAGGTTTTCATTGTTGTGAGCATTTCTATTGAGGATTGGCAGCAGGGGTGGGGTGGGGGGTGTTTGGTTTTTATTCCCCCCGTCTGCTGGGTGGTTGCAGGAGGTTTTGGTCACTTCACATGACCCTGGGACACTGTGACCGTCATAAATATGAATCAGTTGCCAAGCATCTGAATGTAAATCACAAGACCCTGGAGATGCTGCTACATTCCAGCTGATCGGCGCTTCTTCTGGGCTCAGCAGAAGCACCAGGATCAGTGCTGCTTTCCAGCTGGATCCTGGCGCCGATCCTGGCGCTTCCACTGAGCCCTGACAGCCCTGCAGCTCCAGCCATCTCTCAGTCAGGCTTGTGCGGTGCTGCCACGGGTTCAGCTCATTCCCCTCCCCTGCTACCACTTTTCTAGGATGGTCGCGTACCACGTGCCAGGTGCCAATGTACCACAGGTGGTACCCATACTACTGGTTGAAAAGCCCTGTTCTATATACTTTCATGAACTGTAAACATACTCTGTGAACATCTGCAGCTATGAAGGACTAGTTNGGTGATCCCTGATCTCCCTTCCTTCCGCCGCGCCCTTAAGACTTGGTTATTTCAGCTTGCAGGACTGGCCTAGGGGAAATTTTTAGCGGGGTTTTAAAATAATTTTAAATTAATTTGGCCAAATGTTAATATTGTCTTTTAATTATGTTTTTAATTGTAGCATTTTGTATTTTTGTAGTTGTTTTATCTGGCTGTTAGCTGCCCTGAGTCCGCAAGGAGAAGGGCGGGATATAAATATAATAAACATAATATAACATAACATGTACATGAAATCACCAGCTGTCAAGATCAGCTCAAGACAGATTTGATTTGATTTACTATAGATCAACAATCCTTTATGGGAGAAAGAATGGTCATTGCAACTGAAAATTTAGCCTGTCATGAATTTACTAGGTCAGTGATAGCGAACCTTTTCAAGACCGAGTGCCCAAAAACTGGCCCCGCCCTGCCCCCACCCTGCCCGCAGGGCCACTCACCGCCTCCAGGGCCCGCCACAGATCGCCATGGCAGCCCAGCAGCACCATGGCAGCCACGCCCTCTGCCCGCGCCTCACAGCATCAACTGTGTGTGATGGGGCACAAGGGCAGAGTCTTGTCTATGCTGCCTGGCTGCCATGTCCTTGGCTGTGCTGCTCCGCGTGGGCCATGCTCGGGGGCAACTCTCCTCCAGAGGGGCTGCTGGTGAGGGGGTGGCGGGGGGAGGCAAGGCTGGGGCAACGGCACGTGTGCCCATAGAGAGGGCTCCGAGTGCCGCTTCTGGCACACGTGCCATAGGTTCGTCACCACTGTACTAGGTAGTCTAGAATAAACCATATTCTCTGAATGTACTGATATTGATGTTAGCTTATCTTGCAGAGCATGACTAAAGATTTATTTGGTTGGAGCCAGCTCTGAAAGGTTTACTAAAGTACTTATTTCAAGTACTTGAAAATTCTCACTTTCCTCTCTCTTCTCAAATACCAGTACTCTCTTGTATTTTAGTTTCTTCCAACTATACTTATATCTTAACTGACCAAATTACGCTTACGGTAGTAACAATTTCAAATTGTAGACCACAAAACCACTTTAATCCACAGTTTGAGGTTAACAACAATCATAATTTGCCTGATTCAATGCCATAGCCAATGGTGGTTAAATAAGAACAGGTTATGAAATTGATGTACTAAAGAGGAAACAAAATTTATCCTATATAGTATGTGGTTTAGAGAAGTGGAATGTGATATCTGAACTGTATGTGAAGATCTTCAAATATTAAAATACAATCTATAAAGTTATTTGTAAGCCCCATTATGTTTAGCATAATTACTGTTTTCTACATAAATATAGCTCAATACATTTATGTATGGGTATTACTATTTACATGTCTGAGCAAATGGTAGCACTTGGCTGACCTTTTCTGGGTTTGGTAGTTAAGTAAGGTCAGGCTTGATTAATACTTGGATAGGAAACTATCAGGAAATACCAAGGTTGTAAGCTAAAATGGAAAGTCTTTAGAAGAAAAATTCAGCAGATGGCATTGACAAACCATTTCCAGACTGTTACTTAGAAAATTACATGACCATAGCTGAAAGGATTAGGAGTCAAGCTTGATTCAAGGTCATTTTTATTATTTATATCTGTACTTCAATTTAACTTCTGCATACATTAGTAAATCGTAACAGCTATTACAGAGACCCAGTTTGGGAAAGTGGTTACGGTACCAAGCTAGAAACCAGGAGACCATGAGCTCTAGTCCTGCCTCAGCTGGCTGACCTTCAGTCAGTGACTTTCTCTCAGTCCTGGAAAACGGGCAATGGCAAACCATTTCCTGAAAAATCTTGCCAAGAAAACTGCAGATATTTATCCAGGAGTCAACAATAACTGGAGGGCACAAAAAAACAAAAAACAAAAACTCTACAAGCAAACAATCAGCAATTATAATCTAAACTACGCTATTTGTTACAAAATCTCATGTAAATGGAGAACTATACTGCAAAGATTAGTAACATTATCTCTCCCTCATAATGCAAACCTATGTATGAGGGAGGAAGAATTGCTAATACGTTATGGAGAAGAAGAGGAATTTTACAGGAGAATTGTAAAAGAGGGCTGCTTGGCCTTTCCATATCCAGTTCTCCCACCTAAACGACATTGCTACTGGTTATCGTGGTAACTTCCAAAAACAGAAAATGAATCTGACTGGTATAACACTACTTAATGGCAGAAGAAGAAAAATAATATGCACAGCAATAATTGATCCCCCCTCTGCCAATGCTTCAATGCCAGAAAAATCAGAATTGGGAACAAATATTTGCCAACACTGAACATAATTTCAGCTCAAATGTTGTGAAATGTCACTTGCTTTCTACAACTCAACAGCCACTTGCTATGTCACTGGAAAACAACTACATTCTGCTTTTTAATAAACACAAAACAGCTATCAAATTTCATCTTTTCAGGTTTTGAGCCAAAATCATTCCTCGGTCAAGGTACATGGAAAAAACCATTAAGCTAAATCTAAGCAGTCAGGATAAATTTAGTAATGTCAAGAAAAAAGGTGTGTGAACCTAAGAAACGTAACATACTTTCTGCAATACTCAGCAGATTCTGTTTCCCAGAAGGAATAAAGAGCATGTACATACCTGCTGGACAGCTTAAAGCAAAAAGTTAGATTTATCTAAACAAAGGAAAAAAATGGTTTCCCATTCCTAACAAGAAAGCGCTATAAATCAAGAAGATCACAGGATTACATCATATTTCTTCACGACTCATCCTCAATAGAGTTTATTATGGTCTTCCATATCAGGGCTTTTCAACCTTTTCACCCATTGTACCACTCTTAGGATATGGCAACATCCGAGTACCACCAGGCGCCTAGCAAGGTGTCAAAAACTTGATGACCAAAAAAAAAAAAAAAAAAAAAAAAAGTGATGAAGTACAGGTAGTCCTCGACTTACAACAGTTCGCTTAGTGACTGTTTGAAGTTACAATAGCACTGAAAAAAGTGCCCCCCAAGCCACAGCTGAGCAAGACACCTGCCTGCCCGCCTGGCGGCGCTCTTCCTCCTGTCCGAGGTTTTCATTGTTGTGAGCATTTCTGTTGAGGATTGGCAGCAGGGATGGGGTGGGGGTGTATTTGGTTTTTATTCCCCCCGTCTGCTGGGTGGTTGCAGCAGGTTTTGGTCACTTCACATGACCCTGGGACACTGTGACCGTCATAAATATGAATCAGTTGCCAAGCATCTGAATGTAAATCACAAGACCCTGGAGATGCTGCTACATTCCAGCTGATTGGCGCTTCTTCTGGGCTCAGCAGAAGCGTCAGGATCAGCGCTGCTTTCCAGCTGGAGCCTGGCACTGATCCTGGCGCTTCCACTGAGCCCTGACAGCCCTGCAGCTCCAGCCATCTCTCGCAGTCCGAACACGCCACGACGGTGCCCAAGTCGAGTAAGGGGAGGGGACGATGGTGAAAAGATCCTACCAGCGCATGGTGCACGGTCCACGGTTACATGGTGTCCACCATGGGTATGATGACCAACTTTTCGGGACAAGATATATGAAAGTACTTGACATTTGTATGAGACACTTGTAGACGTCGATACTTCCTGATCAACATTGCTTCTTTACGGACACTGGTGTGCCTTTTACAATTTGCCTTTATAGATACTGAAACAGATACATTCTTATAGCATCAAAACAGTAATAAAAGAAAGTCATCACATGATTTGAAGCAATAAACATGTTGGCTAAGTTAAGTGTTTCTTGGAATGACAACTGAAAGGAAATATTCCAGATACTACAAGAAGTAGTGACATGGAGAAACATACCTCTCAATATTACCACTATAGGAAAAGCTTTAGTGCAGCACCATAGAGCAAACATGTCAAACTCGTGACGTCGCACAACGTATCGGGACGGTTTTGCCATTGCCGGCAATGGGATGGGTGTGGCTTCCGGATGATGCATCCGGCGTGTGGGCCAGCAGTTTGACACCCCTGCCCTAGAGCCTTGAAAAAGTGTGGGATCCTTGCAGGAAATTAGCCATCAATAAGTAATCATTGGCTACAATTAGGATAATCTCATCTTTACACCTTCGACTTTGTTTCCCCCTCATACAGCTTTAGTGTGCTGCAGGAAAGTAACTGCATTATCAGATAGCAAATATATCATTCATTAAATGTGGATTTCTTTCTATGTAAGACAATCTACAAATTAAAGGGAAAAGTTAAAAATGTTTTCCTATCAGTAGTAGCTTACAAAAAATAAACATAGGTTAATATTTCAACTCTGCTGTCTGCTACAGGCAGATACTGTATCTTTTTTATTTGGGGACTGGGGAAAAAAAGGATTTGAAGAAACAGAATTTAGTGTTCCAAGATGGAGAGATGCTATGCATTCCAACCACAATAAAGGAGAAATGTTATTTTACTGTGAAAAAGAATCAGACAGTCCATTTAAAGTTTGGGCCGTAATAGGTTATTAAGCTAATTTATTTCTGACAATAAGTCTGTCAAAAGTTTATCGAAAATACAAAGAAACTAGATAAAACACAATAGGCATTTCCCTCAAATTTTTGTTAAGATAAGGGATGTGTTTTTTGAGCAGTTTTCCTGTTGTTTGGCCATAAAGTTATGCTGACTCTATATTAACTAAGAAATTAATCTTAAAGTAACTTTAAGTGGACCGTGAAGATCCGAGCTTTATTTATTCAGCCCAGTGCAGGAATTCCCTTGTGCGCATGGAGAGGAAAGGGATTCCTACACTGGGCTGGAGAAACAAAGTGGGGATCCCAAAGACCTAGGTTCTGCTCCTGCACCCCACAAGGATGTGTGTGTTGAAAACTCTCTTCTGCACGGGGTGTGTGTTGAAAACTCCTGGGCTAGGCCAGAGAAATAAAGCTCAAATCTCTATGATCCCTGCAAAGATCACAAAAACCTGAACTTCCTTTCTCCAGCCCAGCACAGGAGTTCATCTCCCCTCTGTCCCTGCACCCTGCTGAAGTTCTCTTCCATACATAGAAGGGTAACTGTCTGCCCTTAGCTGTCAGCTCTTTTGCTCCATCCACTTAATGACTGCAACTGGGAGAGCCAGGGCTGCGGTTACTGAGTGAAACGGTCACATGAGCATGTTACTGAATGACTGCTTTGCTCAACAACCAAGATGCCGGTTCCAACTAATAGTAAGTTGACAACTACCTACATATCAAAGCCAGCTGCCTTCCCATAGTAGTATTCTGATGGTTCAGCTGTATTGGACTACTTCTAGCTGGTCCCAGTCTCCTCTTTTGGGGAGGAATGTTATGAAGAAGACGGTAGAGTGTCAGTTTCAGAGGATCCCGAGTGAATTAGATTATTTAGATACCTTCCTGTCTGCTTGCAGATCTAGGCAAGAGAGATCTAGATCCGGAGCAGAATCTAACTGAGGCTAATGTGGCCCTCGGGTCCTACCAGGCTGTCTGTGGCATTTATATGCCACTGATCATGCTACTGTAGAGTGCTTATTCCAATCTACTGAGGATTGGGTGTTGGAGGCACTGTATTATGGTTTTGTTCTTTCCTAAGCAGGAGGTTGTTATAAATAATTGGGGGGAGGGAGGGGATGGGATGAGACGTTAAGTTACTGGCCATTCCTGTGTGCAGGAAAAAGCTTGGTCCTCCTTCTTATCCTATTGGACATCTGTAAGAAAGTGTTGGGAATGATCATCTGTTAATCAGGAGTAATGCATCATCAATATGCTGATGATATCCTGTTAAAATATCTCCAAAGAGGAGATGCAATAGAGGTCCCAACTTGGCATTTGGAGAAGTGAGGGACTGGATGGGATAAAAGAAGTTCAAACTGAATTTCAGAAACATAAGACAATATATTAGTTCCAATTTTAGTTCTAGATGGGGTTACATTCTCCCTGAAAGAGCAAGCCTCTGATCTGAAAATTCTTCTGGACTCACAGCTTCAGTATGAATACCAAGTGGGAGCTATGGCCAGAACTGTTGCCTCACTTTATCTGGTATACCAGCAACACAACCTTTCTTGGAATAGGATGCCTTAGCAGCTGTCACTCATGTCCTTCTTAGCTTGTGCTTAGATGACTATAATGCACTCTCTTGGGACTGCCTTTAAAACTGCTTGGAAACTTTAGTTAGCACAGAAGGCAGCAGCAGATGACTTAATCTGGGTGACACCTATACAATAGGCACCAGATGGTAAGCATCAGCTATCATGATCTATATGCTCTATTTGGCTTCCAGTCTGTCCTTCCTTCCTTCCTTTTGAAACACATGTAATCCTGTTTGTGTACTGTATGCCAGAAAGATTTGTTGAGGATTCCCTCCTCGTATGAAGTTGGAGAGTTAGGTTCAGAAATAAGCCTTATGGATCACCTAGCCCCACAACTGGTCCCCTCTATTTTTATCTTTGGGGAAGCAGTTAAGACAGTGCAGCTTTGTTGCATCTCTGGTACATAAAGGGTGATATGTTGGAACTGAATGCTTTGTTGTTTGGGTTTAAGTGAGCTTTTATTAGTTATGTATTCCTTTTATTATTATCTTGAATTTTGGGAACTGTATTAGTGAGCTGCTAAGAATCTCTGATTATTGTGGCATACAATATTTGGTAAATAAACGAACAGTAATACAGTATTGCAAGAAGATTTAGAAGTAACTTGCATTGTAAAAGTGAGATGCAACAACTTTAAACTCACATTGTTTTTGCATTAGAACAATTTTTAAGGTGTGAGACATAGGTTAAATATACAGAAAGCTAATTCAAGAATGCAAAGCACAGCTATGAAAAATTCCTGTCCCCAGCATTTTGAATTCATGATCTTTTACAACCAAAGGTTAAGGAAATGAAAATGGCGCCTTCTACATTATTAAATCATATGGATGACAGTTCATATTTCATTTTTGTACGAATGGACTATGTAAGCTTTCTAATTCAAAAACATAGAATTCTTTATATTTTTCCTATCGAACCATTTATATAATAAAATGTTATTTAATTGTATCCAATCCTTGAGATTGCCTGGACAATCCCTGAAGTTTCTTGCCAAGTTTTTTCGGAAGTGATTTGCCACTGTCTCCTTCCTAGGCTGAGAGAAAGTGATTGGCCAAGGTCACCCAGTTGGATTTGTGCCTAACTTATGGTCTCCTGGTTTCTAGCCTGATGCCTTAATCACTATTCCAAACTAACATATTTTGCTATCAGCAAATGACATTATCTAACTAACCATAGTAAATCTCAGAAGCCAAACAATGCTGGCCATACTTGGATCAGACTTCTTGCAAAGTTGTTTGGGAATTTGAAAAACATATTGACTGGAGGAAAGTAATGGCAAACCACTTACAAAACACCTTCCAAAAGCTGCATGGACACAATCATTAAGAGTCAAATCAGACTTGAAAGTATCTTTTAGATTATGGTTAATTCTGCAAATTTCATTACAAAGAAATTATCAGCTTAAATACTGCTTGGCCTGCTTAACAAAGTTTAGAAATATTTTAGAAAAGAGATTAAAGTATTTCCTAATATTTTGTTTTAAATTATATATAAAATGTGAATATGTGAAAAAATATTCACATTTGGAAATAAATCAAGAAAAAGGTAGTGTAACATGAAACAATAGAAAGCCTAAGAGATGCAAAAACCTGGTTTCTGGAAGTCCATGAATATACTTAAGGATCAAAAGCAGTAGAAACTACTGATTGTAACAGTATTGCAGATTCAGACTAAAGAAGTGTTTCTTCCACGGAAGAGGAATAAAATCTAAGCTGCTCCTTTTAACTAGAAATAGTACAAACTTAATTATTTTCTGATGGCTTCATCTTTATGACCAAGAAAACTATCCTAATCTAGATTTAGTACTGTAAATATGGTGGGGCATCAATGCAACTCGAAGTACTACTAATAATTAGCTAGAGCTTTGTCCAGTAGCCAATGACTGGGAAACAGTATACATTTATCAGTTCTGAAAAATTTAGTGTACAATTTGGAGGAAAAAACATCACCACAGTCCACATATTAGGGGTAGGTCATGTATAATTACCCACTACATCCACAACAAGTAAAAAAAACAGCCTCTCAGTAATAAAAGGAACAACAAGATATTTATACTAGAAATATGGATAACCTTCCTATTATAATTCTATAGGTAGGATTGATAAAAAAAATAGTAGCCTTTTCCTATTATTTTCTTTTTTTTTAATTTAAACTTTTTTATTTTTCCCAACTCTCCCCCATACATGTACTGCAATATTTATCACGTGTTAACATACATTCTTTTTACATTCTTATCTATCAGATACTTTTAATAAAATAAAATGAATACATACACATAAATTTGGTGTTCCTCGCCCATTTCCTCTTTCACTGTATCCACATTCCTTCTCTTTCTTCTCTACCTTCTTTCTCCCTTTCTTCCTACTTCCCTCTTCTTCCTCTCCTCTCTCCTTCACCACTCCCCTCCCATTTCTCCCCACTTCTCCTCCAACTTTCCTACTTCCTTCCCCTGGCCTTTTCCTATTACTTTATCTTACTTTTCTTCAGAGTCAAAATTATGTTATCTGGATGCCAAATTAAAACAATACAATTCTTGTCTGCATTCCCCAATTTTGCTTTTTCTCTGTTTCTCTGCTTTCCTTCTTTTCCCCCTAATTTATTTTTAAATTTTTTTATACAGGTAGTCCTCAACTTAAAATAGTTCATTTAGTAACCATTCAAAGTTACAACAGCATTGAAAAACATAATTTCTGTTTTTCACATTTACAACAGTTGCAGCATCTCCACAGTCAAAATTCGGACGCTTGGCAACTGATTCATATTTATGACAGTTGCAGTGTCCCAGGGACATGTGATCCCAGGGACATGTGACCTTCTGATAAGCAAAGTCAATGGGGAAGACAGATTCACTTAACAATCATAATACTAACTTAACCACTGCAGTGATTCACTTAACAACTGTGGCAAGAAAGGTTGTAAAATGGGGCAAACTTTACTTAACAAATGTTTCACTTAGCAATAGGAATGTTGAGCTCAATTGTGGTCGTAAGTCGACTACCTGTAAAGTTTCTAGAGCAGTCTTCCCATAACCTGATGATCCCCAACCACCATGAACTCCACTTCCAACAGTTAACATGCATAGAACGTACCACAGAATAGAAAGTTTGCTCTGTATTCCAAAACCATTTTTGAAGTATATTTGCCTACCACAATGTATCTGGATTTTTAAAAGAAAGCAAGATGTAAAGCCGCCACAGAAGATAAGTGCATGAATTGAGCTTCTCTGCTGGTAAGAAGTACTCGTAAGGATAATGAAAGCACCACCTGTCACTCAGGAAAAAGGATCAATGAAGACTCGGTTGCTCCAAAACTTTTTTTTTCATTTCCTTCCTTCTGCACTATGTCTATTAGTATCTGAAGCTGCGGACAGATACCATCTTATCTTCTAATTTCTGTACAACTATCTTAGGCATTTAACAAATGCTAAATAATAAATATTCCAAACTGGCAATGTAACGAGATTCCTTTCTTTGTCTACAACATCTCGTACTAGCAATCTAAAGAAGGAATCAGCTAAATCAGTTTCAACCCTTCCTGGGAAGAAGTGATGACCAGCAAAAACCAGTTAAAAAGCGTTGGGACAATTCTGGCATTTCAAGTTCTAGGTAGCAACTGAGAAGAATCTTTTTGCCTCATTAAAACCAAACTAGCAGACTCCCTATTATTTCAGCTTGGAAAACGTTCATAAATCAACAGGCATGTATGAGACAAGTATATATTTTTTTAACAAAATGATTCAGACTGCAGCTGAGGTTGTCTGAGCAAGTCCAACATTAAAAAAAAAACCTACACAAATGCAAAATTCAAAAAATACTTTTTTCTAGCAGTTAAATAGAGGGTGGAGGTAGATGTCTTCAGTATATAATCTAATATAATTAAATAAAAGAATATTTCTGGTTGGACACCATAAGAGGAGCTCGCTGATTAAGATCTTTATCTACACCTCTGATAAGATGCACTGAAAAAAAGGTGCAAGACAAACTTGTTGTGAATTGTATTTATATCTGTTTGGCATGCTTATGTCTGACATTCTGCTGCAAGTCAGACCCAACCCCTGAAGAAGCTGTTTAAACAAGCTTAACATTAAGCTTCAGAGCCTCAGAATGAAAGCTTTGTTCTTGTACAAGAGATCTACAAGGTATGCATTTTTGCTGAAATGAACTGACACTGTACTTTAATCACAGACAGAACACCAACTTGTTATGACACAAATTTGGGTGGGGAAATAAAGGCCATGCTCACCTTTGTTTTTCTCTTTATTTTTTCAATAAACAAGTGCTTTTTATTGATAGATTTAAAACCATAACCATGACCAGTAAAAAACAGTGTCCGAGTTGCATTAATTTTTAAAATTCCCTAGAAATATGGTAAAATTCAGTAAAAAATATTCAGCAAGAGTACGCAAAAGAAATCAATAGTTTAAAATTAAATCATCACATGTCTAAAATCAGCTACAAAGCATTATGGAATATCTGGATAAGATAGCCTTCACAATACCAAACATACATCCATATTTCTGCCTAATAAGCCTTTTTCAGGAGTGGAATTTCAATTATCACAGAATATACTTTTTCTGGTTGCCAAGTATTAAGCTTCAGATAGCAAGAGGACCTTAAGAACCTTCATATGCTTCCAGGTCCAAGATTTAGTAATGCTACTATGACTGGGAACTATAAGAAATTTAAATAAATAATATAAGTTGGTGTCAATCAGAAATATCTTCTGCTTTCTAATTCTAGATAAACACAAATACAACTGAGAATAAAGTACCACTATGTTTAAAAAGGCTTACCCATAATTAATTGGTATAAGGTTGCAGCTTTAGGGGTCTTTAAAATGACTCCTGCAGGTTCAAATAAACAGAAATAGGTTTCATTTAAGAGCAGGTACATCTACTCAGCTCCTCTCCACAGACCTCCACCCTCACATCTCCTCCTAATTAGACTTGTCCAGCTATATGAAACAAGTGAACCACAGCTTGCTATAACATATCTATCCATTTGAGTAACTCCAGGCATCTTCATTTTAAGTCTCTATAATTTGTCTACTGAAATATTACTTTTGTATTTTGGCTGTTCTTTAAATATTTGCCTGTTAATATTTAAGCAACATTCTAAGCTATTAACTGCATCTGGCAGCAAATCTCCAGTAAAAGCTCATGAGAGGAAATCAAGTTAAATGCAGCCCACTCAACATTTATATTACAGACTTAAAACATTCTGTGATTAAAGCTTATAAATATGAAGGATGAAATTAACTTAGCAGTACCCAATTTCCATAAAGCCAGAACTGAAAATAGTGGGACATTTAAAGCAAAATCATACCCTTTCAATCTATGTTCTGAATACTTCTGAATTGTAGAGTTACATGCACCTGTTAGCTTTCAGAGCTAATAGTGTGAATTATATTAATCCCTTATCTTGAAATAATTTTTAGTTTTCCCCTTTTGAAACTTAAAGCCAATGAACAAACCAATTAAGGACAGCTTTATATTGTGCAAAGTTCCATACAGCATTCTTAATCTTATTTTTTAAAATGAAAAGCATCTATTGGAATGTAAAATAAGTAGAAATAGGACTCCTATGCGTGCGTGCGTGCGTGCACACACACACACACCAGTCAGAAGAAAGTGCAATACAGAACAGTGTTAAAATATTATTTCCTATTCTATATATCTACTAGCTGTACCCGGCCACGCGTTGCTGTGGGTCAGTCTGGTAAAAGCGTGTGTTGCTTTTACGTCCAACAGATGGCTGTTTTTGAAAAAAAAGCATGTTTTACCTGTCACAGGTGTGACGTCTATATAATATAGGTATATAAAAACACGCGCGTATTCGAATGCAACGTTGTGTCAAAATTTCAAAGCAATCGGTGAAGAACTTTCGGAGATTTAAGATTTTGAACAAACGAACATTTACATTTTTATTTATATAGAAAGAAGATGGAGATTCTCAGTCATCTAAGTCAGGGGTAGGCAACCTTGGCTCTTTTATGACTCGTGGACTTCAACACAGCACAGCTGGCTCAGGAATTCTGGGAGTTGAAGTCCACGAGTCATAAAAGAGCCAAGGTTGCCTACCCCTGATCTAGGTCATGGTTGTTCCAAAGGTGCTTTTTCAAGAGGCAACTGGACTTCCTTGTTTTTCTTTGAAGATGTTTCGCTTCTCATCCAAAAGCTGAAGAGGCTTCTTGGATGAGAAGCAAAACGTCTTCAAAGAAAAACAGTTGCCTCTTGAAAAAACAACTCTGGGATTCCTTTTCTATAAATATTCTGTCTTACAGTAACACCCCAATAATTTATTTTGTTATAAATAGCAAAATGTTACACCAATGCACATTTCCTCGGCATGTTTTTTCTTATCTACTACTCTATAACATTTCTTGTTTTGCAGATTCTATGTTTCATATCAAAAATACTTTGATTACACTTAACACATATTTGTGGATAAGTAAGAATTTTAGGTTCCAAAATGCAAAGCAAATTTTGGGGGTGTCTTATCTGTGGACCATAGCTCGGACTTTTAAAGCCCATCACAGCCTTAAAATAATGCAATTTTGTAAATGATGATGCAAGTTTGTAGTTTCCTGCCTATCATTGTGGTTAAAAATTCAAGTCTCAGCTTATATGTGAGTGAAACTTACTTCATGGTATTTCAGTTGAAATTCTGAGGATTGGCTTATTTGTGGATGGTCTTATTCATAATTACATACGTAATCTTTCGGATGATTAAATCATTTTCTTTAAAATAAATTTTACCAAGTATTCTAAGCTTAACAACAGGTATTGCAATCAGTTCTTGATTCTCAGGAATATATTCCAATTTTATTGCTTCTTAATCCCAGCAGTTATGACTATAGGGCTGCCAACTCAGTTCTCATTGCCTTCCAATAGGCTTCTTTTAACTAGCCTCATAGAAGGTATCCCTTTATTATCTGCCCTCTTGAAACGTGAGAGTTCAGAACCAACTTTGATAATAAACCCACCTGATTTGTGCAGAAGGTAATCAAATTCCGCACTGACAGTCCCTGAATATTGTATGATGTTTTGAGGTCACTTGCAAAAGCAGTTTCCCACCAAAGCCTTCATTCACAATAGGACAGACTGCCCAGTTGCCAGAAAAGGGGAAATAGAATTTTATCTGTCATGCTGAATTACTGTTATTGTTAAAGTATCAAAAATGCTTTTGGGGACAGTGCACTTAGCCTCCATTTAAATAGCATCTTTCTTGGAAAGTAATAAAGCATAAATTATGTTGCATTCAAAACAATCTGAGCTATATACATCCATGTTCTAAGAATTACTAAGATTTCAAATACAATATAAAACATTTTAATGTTTTCTTTAAGAAATGAGTAGATTTTTCATCATAAAGCTTCCTCAATCATATGATGAGGAAACATCATGTGAAATCAAACTGAGGAAACATCAATGTGAACTATATTTTGTACATTATTAGAGATTATTTAAATTTATATTTTTAAAAATCCTTACATATCCATTGCAACTAGAACAAGCTTAAAAACTGCCCTTCTCTGCAAGGAACAAAAAGCACATTGTGCCTGTAAACAGACAGCTGAAAGAATAAGCTTTCACAGTTCTTGCTGTTTGCAATACAGCCTGTAAATAACTTTCACTTACTGATACCCTTCACCTGTAACTGGGCAGAATTAGTTCCTTCCTTGATCTCATTCATTGATAAATACATCTGTTTGCATAGTTTTACATGCCTACATCGTCATTATAGAAACACATGCACACTTTATCAAGAAACATTATAAAAATAAGCAGCAGCATTTCCTGGAAATAGTAATCATCTGCCCAAACAAAGCCATCAAAAAATAATCAAGTCAATTTCCCCATTCCTGTTTATTTTTCTGAACAAGCATAAATTACAAGGAAATCAATATAAGCTTTTCAGAGTCTGAAATATCAAAGACAAAGCTTCTTCATCTGCATAAGGATTTTCATAAACAGTTGTTTAACTATAAATGCATCCACAATTTTCTAAAATTCACTTTCATCTGTTGTTGGCCATGTAAGTCTGTAATTAAAGTTAAACATTATCAAAAATTATTTGATATCCTATCTAAAACAATTGATTATCTTGGCTTAGTTCTTCTTAGAAAGAACATTCACTACCATCTCTGGCCATTCTTCCAGGCAGCTACTGAAGGAATTAAGTACTATAAAGTAAAAAACAAGAAAAAAAAACTTTATATAGCTATGACTCCTATTGTCATCATCCGCAAAATCTGATTATGACTATCCTATAGTCTGAATTTATTACATCATATATTTTTATAACTTTTAGCCTATTTCAAAAAAAATTTGTTGGTAATTCATCTTTAAGAGACAAGGTAGCATAATGCTAATTTGTTTACAAAGCTCACAAGAACTGCCACCCATATTAAACAAGTATTTCAGGATGAAATCCTAAACATTCTAAGGCTAATTGTATTTGTATCTGTTATACCAGGGGTCCTCAACCCTGGTGCCGGTGGACCGGCACCAGGCCGTGGCATGCCAGAAACCGGTCCACGCAAACACACAAAGCCCCATCTGTGGATGCAGGCAGTACATGAAACCATGCCCTCTCCGTTTCGCAGAAAAACCTCTCTCCGTGGAACCAGTCCCTGGTGCTCAAAAGGTTGGGGGCCTCTGTGTTATACAACTAATATACTTGTGGCTGACCATCTCGCTGGTTTTACTGCTTTTTTAAGCTGCAGGTTATTTTGACATATTCATAAGACAAGCAAATGTTCAATTTAAAAAGTAACATTAGAAGTCTAATTTTGACTTTGTACTATATATGTCAACAGTGGCCTATGGGAAAAAAATGTTAAACTATGCCTTAGGATTATGAACCCAGGTACTGAATTTGGTAGAACCAACATATTCAAGACTGCAATTGTATTGTTTTGAAACATTTATTCTTTTAAATGACATACTTTTCATAAGAGGTAGTCCTCATTAATAACTTAGTCATTAAATGAAGCAGTCACTAAGTGAAAATCATCTGGCCATGACCATGTTTACAATTTTACTTATTTTTCTTTGCTTCTTGTTACTTCCTTCTGAACTGGGGTTCTTTTATTTTGAGGTCACCTCGGTATGGGGTAAATAACCAAATGGAAATAATGCTGTGAAGATTGTAAATGCACTGTTCGGTCGGAACAGATCTTCCCCAGTCCTAAACATAAGCATGCAAAAGTGGTTCAGCTTAAAAGTATATTTCTACAACACTCAGTCAGATGCCCATAGAAAATATAAATGCAATACTTCCCATATATTCTCAGTACATGGTAAAGAAGGTATCAGTTTTATACCTTTAAATTTATAGCCACAATGACTAACAGAAATTTCTTATCCCCCACCCCATGAATTAACCTATCCAAATTGCTGATTCTCATTTTGCACAGTGTGGGGTAGCATTTCTTTTTTTTGTCTGGACTGAAACTTTCATCCTCAACTTCCTTGATAATCCCAGCATGTCCATGAGAGTGTATTTTCTCCCCATTCATTTTTTATACTCTACATATAAATCAAGTTTATTTTTGCTACTGGAAAATTGGTTAAATGCTTTGATTCATTATACTCTTTCCCCAAAATGAAATCATTGCAGCATACATTACATTTCAGATAATCTTCCATGCAAAGATTAACTGTACCTAAACTTAAATTATTTTAAATGACTATGTGCACTCAGATCATAATTTTGGTCATCCATGCTACCAGGGAGAAAAAATTGAAGATTAATATAGACTAACTCATTACAAATTGACCAAGTAATTTGAACATATTGAAGCATTCAGTCAACCAGGTTACCATATGGCAAAACTCACCAACTTTAACACAGGTTTTTAACATATCAGAAACAGGACTACCTTTTTATAATAGAATTCTAGCCATTCCCTTTTCTTAATTCTGCTTGCCAGTTGTCTAAAAGAAGTATCTATAGATAACAAGATATCTCATCAAAAGCTTTAATATATACTATATTCTCTAAGGCAACATCCTATACTTTTCTTTTGAAATATATTAATAAAGTCTGCAAACACAAAATTAAGTTTTGTTAATTTGAGGATGCTTTTTTTTTTTTGGAGACAGCAAAGAGGAATCTTCAGTCACTAAGCTTGACAAGCTTTTGGGTGAACTCAAGCTCCACTGGCTTATAGCCAATTTAAAAGGTTTAGAATTCAAATCTAATACCATCTTTCTAGTACCATGTTGCCGTTTACTGAGAGTTTGGGGGGGGGGTTGTTGTTTTTTTTATTCAATGCTTCGGGACCCATTTTCAGGGTGTGTGTGTTTTAACTGCTAATCACAAAATGTGATCCGCAACAGTTCATGAAAACAATGAGTCTCATTGGCTTTGTGGCCACGTGACCTCCATCCACCCCATCCAAAGCATCACAGACACAGAATTGAAGACCACGAAAAGATCAAAGCAAAGCCGTCTCGGCTTCAGAATAAATAAATAAAACAAAAAGTAAAAACACACACATTCTGATGGGTGTCCTGCCAAATCAGATTTCTATGCCACCCACAATTACCGGAATATTCCTTTACTCCAGCCTCTCCTCCCCCCCCCCCCACACCTCCATCATCTTATCCGCCATACCTTCCCCATTCCCTGCATGCACCTCGCTACCTCAAGCCCGCGCGGGCCCTCGACCTCAGCCCCAAGCCCTCTGCGCTGCACCCCGAGTGACCCTGTGGGGAAAGGCTTCAGGAAAGGGGGCAGAAGCCCGACGGAGGGGAAGGAGGGGAAAAAAAAAAAAGAGATGACTTCCTCATCCCCTCCGACTCTCGGTTGACTCGGGCTCCCTTCTCCCCCACCCCCCAGGCCCAGGAGGCCATGGCGGCACCTTTACACTCCCGCAGACCGCCGCCCTACACACCTGGAGGAAGGCGCCCCGAGGTTCCCGCTCGGAGGGGACTCCCCGCCCTCCCACGCCCAGCCCGGCGCCGAAGCGCCCGCCGCCATGTTGGCTCAGGCGCCGTTTCCTCCTCACCGACGCTCACCTTGGGCCCCCCGTTGGCCCCCGAGCACCAGCGCCAGCAGCGCCAGCCCAACGGGCGGGGGGAGGGCGCGGAGAGCAGCAGCACGAGCCAACCCCCCCGCCATGGCAACGGCTCCGCGGCGACGGCAGCGCCAGAGGCAGGCAGAGAGAGAGAGAGAGAGAGAGAGAAAGAGAGAGAGAGAGAGCGCGCGCAGCCCCGCAGTCGCCCTGCCTCACGCGGGCTCCGAGGAGACGCGAATAACAACGGCGGCAGAGGCAGCAGCGGCAGCGCGAGACGAATTAGACATCAGGAGAGAGAGAGAGAGAGAGGGCGCGCGCCAGCGAGCGAGCTCGAACAGAGGACAAGTCAGCCGGGTTTTAAAGGGGATGTGGCGCTGGGGCTTTAAAGGCGAGGAGGGAGGGAAGCGAAGCGCAATGGTAAATTATCCTCCGACAGTAAATCCGTGGCGGTATACAAAGAAGAGAGAGAGAGAGAGAGAGAGAGAGGCGTGCCCAGGGCATGAGGAAGGCGGGTGCAGGGTTTTTGGGTGCGTGCCTGGAGACCGTCGCTTTACCTTTCAGGACACGGGGGTTGAAAGCGTGCGTGTGTATATACCGGGTGGTGGAATCTAGGAAAGTGACCTCCCTGAAGCGCCTCGTGTAGGGCTTGGAAGACATCAAGTAAAGAAGAGCTGGTGTCTCGGGCTCAGTTCATTCACGCACGCATTTGAAGCCATCCGAGGGACAACACGGAGAACATTTTATTATTAATAATACACTAGGCTTACATCAGATATTTTTGAATGAAGTAAATTTTGCGTGATTGGTTGGCGATGATAAAACGCTTCCTATGCCCACAGACACAGCTGTATTGGGCAGCTCAGTTTAAAAGCATGTTGCTCTAATGGCTGTGAGAAATACACAGTAACGTTGGGTGTGATTGATCTTTCATATTTCCCCAGCAAATATATAAGCTAGACGTTGGGTGGATGATTTCTTTGGATTTCTCTAGAAAAAAAAAAAAGATAAATTCTAATAATTTTTCAAAGGCTGAAGAAGTCAGTCCTTTGTGGTGGCCAAGCACGGCTATCAAAAATGCCCCTCCTCCAAGGATTTTCCTCATGATGTCCTGACCCTTGAGATATAATGAAAGTATGGGAAGTCAGGTGGTACCCCGCCCCCCCCCATGATTGCATAAAGAAAGATATTCATGCACAATTTAGCCACTTCCTGACTCTTAAGTGTAAGACCACCGCAGTCCAAGAAAACCTCAAATTCTTTTCTCACTTGAAATAATTTCTAAAGCCAGTTCATCAAATCATTGAGGGAGGATAAAAAAAAAGTAGGTTTATTTAGTTATCTAGTATTATATGATTTTTTTTTTGCTAGAGTTGTGCCATAACATTAATTAAATAATTGCAGGTACAACTACAATTGCAAATACTTCTAAACTCTTACTTGGTGCAAGAGGATCAATCACCAATGCATTTCAGACAGATAGCTCTCCAATTTCTGTCTGAATACCTCCAATGGCAGGCAGTGCTTACCATCAGGAAATTCCTAACCTATAATTTCAGCTCACTGGTTCCCATCCTGCCCTCTGGAGCAAAAAAGAACAATGCTGCTCCCTTTCTTCTTGTGACAACCATTTAGTTGTCTGATGACTGATAGTGTCTGTCCCCCCCCCAGTTTTCTGTTCCAGATATACCTGGTTTCTTAATGGTTCTTCATAGGACTTGGTCTCCAACCACCTCGCCATCTTGGTGCCCCTTTTTTTGTACTCGTGCTAGTTTCCCAATGTGGTGCCAAGAACTGGACACAGTATTCAAAGTGGAACCTGACTAATGCTGAGTAGAGTGGAGCAGTGATTACTTATGAATGAAAAATGAATGTGTTCCTGTTAATACATCACAATATAGCATTTGCATGCTTAGCAGCTGCATTACATGGCTGGCTCCTGTTCAACTTGTGGTTTACTAAAACACCCAGATCTTTCTTACATGTATTATTGTGCTTGTGCCTTTCATTTTTTAAATATATATTTTACCTGCAAGATTTCATCTCTTCATTTTGGCCTACTGTTAAAGCCTGTCTTTTAGAGTCTTCTGTTTCTTTAGCTGTTGCTCATAGTTTTGTGTCATCTGCATATTTGATCATTGTCCCCTCAACTTTTTCATTCAAGTCACTAATAAAACTATAAACAGGCCAGGATAGAGCACTCTGGAACTCCACTGAATACCATTCCCATTATGCATCCTTGCTTATTCACATGTACAAATTGTTACTAAAAATGACTAAAATGTGGTGGGGCATGTGTGAAGAACTTTGTGTTTTGGATCAGGAAATATTGAAATAGTGAAATATTGCACGCCCCAGACAGGGATCAGGAAATAGTGAAATAGTGCACATCTTGAATAGGAAAATGTCAACCGAAAATTGTAACATCCAGTGAACATATTTATTATTATATTTGATAGATAATTTGGTTCTGCTTCATGGTTACATGTTGAATTCAGCTACAGAGGAAAAAATGTGTTTGCTTACAGAATTATTTATTGGAATTATTTGTTAAGTCTAATGAGTGAATTCAGCCACTGTAGTTTATTTACTAAGCAATTGTTAAAGTAAACCACAGCTTAGCATTGTATATAGACCCCACCGTAAAATATGAGGCTCTTGTTACATTGGGGAGGAAAAAGAATATAATATATGTGTAATTTTTGCAAAAATACCGTAGGTAGTTTATCATATGTTTAAATGTATCCAAGATAGAATGTAACTGTTGTTTCTATGTTAACTGATATGTTAATTGATAAAAACACTATTTGTGTAAGTTTTCTTAACATTAAATTATGGGCTTGAAAATGATTTCATTTCAAATAAAATTAGAATGGCCAGTGTTGAATGGGATTCAGAAGCCAATAGTTTAGTGCTTCATGAACAAGTTGATGTCATGTAAAATGCAGACACAATGACATTGGATATGCCTAAGTCTGAAGAGCTATTTTCAGATACTCAACATTTGAACTGAACAGGGAGTTGTGCTAAATTCAGAGAGCTCCTTGGTTTTTGAGTCCTTTCAAGCCATATTGGTGGCTCCCCAGGAACGCATATATCCATATAGATTAGCGCTGAAAATACATTTGCTCTGTTTGAGACATGGAGTTCCACGTTGCCTTTTATCCCTGTGTATTATGGTACTGCTGGTCCCTTGGGAAGCAGATGTGCTGTTGGAGCAGTTGCCTTCTAGAAAATCCCTATCTTAAATTCTTTCTGAAAGCTCAGCTCATGATTCACTTGTGGAATTTGTAGTCTGCGTGCATTTGGACAGAGTTACACCAGAGCTCCAAAGCTTAAGTCAGAGAGCCTGTCTAGCTGTACGACTCCTGCCAGGAGAGATTCTGAGGTTGCAGACCAGGGAAGTCTGAAAAAGAAGCATGTTATGTGAAGAAAGACCAGAGAATTTGGGGAAAATATTTCAAATAATCACACCAACCGTGTATCTCATACTCTTCCCTCCATTTTTTTTTAGAAAAGCAGTCACATAGTTCTGAAATAGTGAGGAGTCAAGTTAGACTGTTCACATATTTTGTTATTTCAGTGTTTTCTTACTGTATAAATTGCATTTGGGTTCATATAGCCCATGGATCCAAAAGAAAACAAATCACGGTGTGCCTTAGCATGAAGTTTAAGCAGAGGCACTATGCGAGGCTAGTCTTTCAAACAAATATGTGCTGATGTCAGAGGATCCCAAGTCCCTCCCTCTCCGAAATTTTTCCTGTTGATCATTTTCTTTGACTTATCCTGGTTTAAGATTTCCAAATTAATATGTGGAGAAATTTCTTTTTTTGCCTATTCAATCCAGACTTCCCTATTTAAGACCTAGTTCCTTCAGAAGAGCAAGCAGGTTGAGAAAGAATCCAACATCCTGCCTCATTGGTTGTGATTTCTCACCTCTGGCTTAGTATTTGATATAATTCTGGAGCAGAGGGGAAAATCATTTTCATCATCCTCATCGTTTCACCCATTGTCTATCCACTGCAGGATGAAGGCCTCTTCCGCATGTTTCCAACCAATATAATCCTGAGCTTTCTTTTGCCAATTGGGCCCACAATACTTGCTGATGTCGTCCATTTGTCTTGTTTTAGGTCTCGTTCGTGGACACTTTTTGTCAAGCGGGATCCATTCTATGACTGCCTTGGACCACCTGCCTTCAGTTCTTCTTGCTGTGTGACCAGCCCATTTCCACTGCAATTCTTTTACTCTCTTGATGATATCGTATACTTTCATTTGTTCTCTAATCCATGTGCAGAGCGGGAGGAAATAAGATGGAAAATTGGGAGCTATTGCTCCTTCAGTCGATGCAAGAAGGAACACGAGAGCCATTGAGGACTCTGAATTGGGTTCTGGATCAGTAGAATTTGGAGAAGTTTGACATCATTGCAAATCCTAAGTGTATCTAATTGTATATATTGCTTGTTCTGCTGTGTTGGAGAAAAAAATGTGACCTCAGTTAGGAAGACATTTAACAGAACATGGAGCCTAGTACTGATGTGCCTACAGGTCCCCCTGAATGATATAGTATGGTAGTATGTCAGTCTCCAGGATCATTATTGCCAAGGATGCCTCTGGAGTTCAAGTGGGCACCACTTTAGCACAACACAAATGTTGAGTGCCAGCCAAAAGATAACTTGAGGTAACAATTTTGTGAGCAACCATCATACAAAAAGTCATTTTGTAAATAGACCGATGACAGATCTTCAAAATTCTAAATGTGGCAACAAGCTTACACAAAATCAAAAGCTACTGGACAAGTATTGTTTGAGAAACTTGATAGAGTTTCTATCTTGTTAGAGAAAATACTTAACTTACATTGTAGGGGAGCTTTTCCCAACAATTACCTGCAGATGTGATGGACTTCAGTTGTTACAATTTTCCAATTGTAAGTGCAGGCATAGTCTAATGTTTCTGGATTGCTCCAGTTTGGGGATAACACTTTTAGAAGATAGTTGTTGCTGATATACATGTGCTTTTGCATACAGTGATGTGACTCTGAGAACTGGGAGGTGTCAATTTCCACTCTGGATACCAGCATGTAGTCTTCACCTCTTAGTATTTCCAACAATAGCCGTGCTGCCTGGGAATTCTGGGAGTTGCAGGCTGCCCAGGCTTGGAAAGCAACTTGGCAAATGTATTTGGTCCGGGAATAATTTGGAGCTTCTCAGACCCGTGTATTTTATGCATTTTATTGCTTAGTTGAATTGAACCCCCAATGCCATTTTTAATTGTCTAATGATAAATGTCTGTTCTCTTGAACAAGTGAGATGTGAGACAGGGATTTTGACTATCTTATCACTGGGATGGTCCTAAAACTGCCCCCCTGTTAACAAGCCAAGGCATGCATCATGTTTCCTTGGTAAAGGGCTTTTAAGTCTAATGATTATCTAATAGGTCACTTTCAGTTCATGTACATTATAACATTTTGCAACATTACTGGAATTAGTGACAAAGAAGTGGGGAAATAACATATTCCAGGAAATGTAATTGCACATTCAGATTTTTATCATAGATTTATACCAGAGTCATTCAACAAAATCTTTGGCCTATGTGCTTCTTTCATCTCTGTCTCAGTTGATTTCTTTTTAAAAAATGGAGGGGTTGAATTTGTTGCTGCTATCAACAGGAAACTCCTGGAATTCTAGCTGTAGTAGTTTTGCTGATAAAAGCTTGGGCCACGCAGGGTATTTTGAATCTGTATAGTCTTGTTTAAACAATGAGATTGATTTCCAGTGGCTGCAGAGTTGATCTGCTTAATCAAAATGCAATCTGCTCCTGAACATGGCCTTCAAACCCATGGTTTTTTCTCAGTCAAAACCTACATGCAATGCATCTTATTCCCTTCCCATAAAGTCTGTAAATACACATGCTGCATCAGAAAAGGCCTGTTCTGCAAATTAAATAGCACATTGAAACCATGTCTATTAATAATAATAGAGCAAAGCTGTGGCCATCTAGATGTTGGTGAATTGAAGCTGCCAGCATCCTCACCATCATTTGGTTGGATGGAAATCACTAGGATTTATAGTTTGCAACAATTAGAGTTTCACTACTTTCCTGTATCTAGAACAGAACAATATAGCTTGTGTTGTGAAGGCCAATGTCATTCTATGCAAATTGAGAACAGCCCGTGAGCAAAAAAAGAAGTTTTTTCAGGTTTGAAATTCTATTTCTAGTTCTAGAAGTAAAGATGGGGCAAGGTAGGGAAAGCTGGAGCTAGTTCAGAAAACAAGTATCGACATAGCTAGTTAGAACTGAGGCCTCCATATTGCTTCTTCAGTTTTTCTGCTAGTGCTAATTACAAAAGTGTTCAGTATTGCCACAGTAACAGGATTTTTTTTTGTTTTCCTGGTGTCTCATCTTTATTTTTCATCCTTAGGATTTCACAGTTGTTTCTTCTAGATTTTGCTCTAGTTAAAAAAAAAAGGGATATAATCCCTGCAGCTTTTTGTATGGAACAACAGAGTATCCATAAATTAGAGGACAGTTTTATCCCTGTCAACTCAGATGTAAGCACCACGTATATAGTGATGGGAGTTGCTTCTTGGTAAGTCTATTTGACCCTCTAAACTCGAAGCTGAACAGAAAAGATTTTTTAACAAAATAGTCATATCGTATCTCGGAGTGGGTTTACAGCCTATTCGCTTTCTCGGAGTTAGGGTTGCAGAGTTCAGTAAGGTTTATCCCCACGCAAATGCAATTACAGCTTTACTGGATTAAGGAAAATCAAAAGTTTATTAGAAGGCTGAAAAGGCCCATCAAAGAACAGCCAACTATCACTGAAATCATTCAGGGTACACAAATGCTGGAAGATCAAAGTTTGCATGACAAGTATGACAGGGGATTGGCAGCGTTTCCTGCAAGGAGACAATGAAATCACTGTGTATGGGCTCAGGGTCTTCAGTCAGACTGAGATTGCCTTAACCAAGTAAGGAGGTGGACTCAGCCTAGGGGCGCATGCATAATGTTGAGAGCACATGATAAGCTTTACTCCCCAAAGGGCCCCCAGACGGACTTGCCTGTTTTGATAATGGCTGCTGTTATGAGCAAGGGTAGTCCCCAAATGCCCATTTAGCCAGAGAACACACTCCCTCTCCCCCCAGCCCCCCCAGTGTACTTTCTACTCTCCCAGTGGGCCTTTATGGGCCCAAAGGCATTGCTCCAAATTAATATGGTGCTAGAGCATTTTGCTTTGCATTGCAGCATGCCTGTTTCCTATTGTCTATTTAAAAAAAAAGAATTAAAAAAGCATAAAAATCAGGTGGGACAGAGAGCTTGGGGGTACCACTTTGCCTGACCCTGAATTAAAGTTATATCTTGTGTTAATGTAGTTACGCAAGACTAGGAACAACTTTTGGTGTATTATCAGCTATAGCAGTGGTTCTCAACCTTTTTAATGCCGCGACCCCAACCGGTCGTAAGTCGAGGACTAAACCGGTCGTAAGTCGAGGACTACCCAACCGGTCGTAAGTCGAGGACTTTCCCTGCTCGGTAGCGCCGCGCATGCGTGGTTCTGCCCCCTGCGCCGGCTGAGGCGTAGCTGGCATCGCCGTCTCTGCCTCGTCCGGCTGGTGGTCGACCGGGTCGGGTTCCCTCCATTCCGTGGGCGGCCTTTTCCCCTTTTTTTACCGCCTGTTTTTTTTACCGCCTGTTTTTTTTACCGCCTGTCGGAACGAACCGCTGGGGGTACTTTACCAGCTAGCTGGGGTTTACCCCAGGGCTGGGTGTCCTTGAGAACCACTGAGCTATAGGATCCATCTACCTTTCTATCAAAATGAATCGAGGTCTGAACAGAGACATGAGCGCGTACATTACATGAATACCAAAACTTCACATATTCACTGAAAAATTACGGACATTGTATAAGAGTTGTGCACAGGGCTCATTCACAGCTGACTTGTAAATCTAACTATGAATGCCTAATCATTTTCAGTGTTACCTAATGTTTACAGGGTGAAGAAAAGAATGTAAACTAAACAGTGAGAAGCTACAGTATATGAACAATATTGGCAGCGCTTTGGCAGTGTGCAGCCATTGGTCCTTCAACAATCAGATGCCAGGATGGACATGCAAAGAAAATAATAGAGGGATTTCTGAACACATGCTGAGGGGGAAAAAATCCATCTATTCTCTCTTATGGTTCCTAATTATGATCCCGTATGCATGAGAGAAACATGTGTGTACTAAATTGGACCTATCTGCGTAGTTAACCTAAATTTCTCTTCCTGCAGCTTTGCACATTTCTGCTATCAGTGTCAGTGGCTATGGAGACCAGAGGTTTTTTTTCTTTTTTATCAAATCCATATTTAGCTTAGACTGAGATTTGTCCCTGAGTTTAGAGTCTGCACATGAGGGCTTCTTTCAGCACATGGAATGATTTATGCTTAATTACTTTTGATCAGAGCTGTTTGGATATGTAGACTTATTACTACATATGTTATTGATTCACATGGGCAAGCTTCTGATTAAAATAAATATACAGCTAAGCTTCTGTGCCAATTGGAGGGCTGCGGGGGTACCGTTTTGCTAGAAAATAGGCTGAGATGATGGTTTGGAATAGCAGATGCATCCAACATAGTATTTTCTTGGTTTATCAATGTGCTATTTTGCAGCTTTGTACAAAATCCATTATCAAAGCTGAAAAATTGGTTGGGTTCTTAATGGGGAAACAACGATAAAAATTCCAGCCTGTACTACATGGAATTCAAAACTTCCTAGACTAATAAAAACATGGAGCCAGCCACAATATTTTGGACACTCATCTATCCTGGATAAACAGCAGTTTGCAATCAGCAAGCAATTGGCTATGAAATCATGCAGCTGTTGAGCACTTAGGAACATAAGAAACTGTCTAGTTCAGGATTCTACAAGCTGACTAAAAGTGGTGTTAACTTTTCTATCTTTATCCCAAAAGATCAGGATTGAACCCAGACAAACTGTGCATTTGTGGATGTTTGACAAGCATCCCGCAGCTAACCCTACCTCTGATTCGTATATGATAGGTATATCTGCAAAACCTTTTTTATTACTGTACATTTATTGCTGACATTTTTAGGTTTTATTTATAAAATACTATGTGCATCTAAAAGCCAAAGAGCATTAAGCGTGCAATTTCCTGAAAATCAATGAGACTAGCTTCCCAGTATCATAGATATATTTTCAATCAGCCTTATTGAAGTATCTGATGGCAAATGTCAAAAAAGACTTTGACAAGCAGATGTTTGTTAGAGGAAATCCTGGATTCAGATTCCAATTCAGCTTTGGATGTGTCCCTCAACAAATACGTTTTTTTCCCTCTCCTGTTTTAAACTACTGTAATCCAGCAAGCTTGCATGCACCACTCATTTTTATGAGCTGAAAGAAAAGGCATAGTTTAATTATTACTTGCCATCTGGGAGTGCATTTAGAACACTTGACTCCTGTTAGTCCTAATGGGACTTAAGTGGTCTCTGAGTGGAGTTGTAGCTTTTTAAAAACAAAAACAAAAAACTGTTGTTTTCTCCCTTGAAACTCTTTGTCCTCCTTTGTTAATTTGTGTCTCTCATCCTTCTTTCCCATTATAGAATCTTTGTCAGGACCCAGTTATTTTGGAACATTTTTGCAAACAATATCAAAAAGCTGCTGATTTCCCACCTCCCCCCCCCGAGCATGTTTAATAAATACAAAAATAATTTCTGTGCAAATTAGTAATGATCTCAAATCAATTTAGAGGCTTTGGATGAAATGAGATTATGTGTTTTTCACTCGGTTCTACTCAGCTATCCTGGATATGTTATATGCTGATATACATTTCTAAGACATAGAAAGCTAATTCCTTGGAGATGTTAGCACAATTCTCCTGAATGAAGAGGCCTTCCCCATTACACTTTCCTGTTAATGCTTTGTCTTGTCTTGTAATAGGCTATTCAGACGTTCAGTCTTAGGCCTGATTAAAATGTTGCAAATGTTTTCCACCTTCCACCCTTTTATTCAAAATAGTAATTTTACAAGGACAGGCCTTAGCCTTTGCAATTTGTTCACTTATAGATGTATCTGGCATGTCAAGAAGGAATCTACCCATCTCAGTCTTAGTGGAACTATTGGACTCAGTTTGTGCACAGGGTTTGTGTAGCTTACAGCTACTGCAACTCGTCCATGCAATACAGTAACACCAAGTGGAAAGAGTAATGTTTGACCCAGCTTATATTTTAGATAGGGCCCATTCCTCTCACCCCCATCTTAAAATCAAAAGGGTGAAGTTTTTATTTGGTTAGACTTTTGCCTCATATTGCATCTGCATACTTAAATTTCTCAAAATTAAGTTGATGTATTCATATGCAAATCCAGCTGTTGGACATTCACCTTGGTTCCAAATTGCCTAAAAAAAAATGACGACTCCTAAGAAAAGCTGCAGTGGCTGAACATTATAGTGTTGGTGATGCTTAACTCTTGCTGGATTCAAATGCAGGAAAAAAAATGCATATGTGTGCATGTGTGTGCGTGTGCGTAAGGTTCACTAGTTGTCTTCCATCCATAATGAGAGTAAAACCAGCTCTGTTCAGCATGGATGCTACACCCTGTTTCTACTGATCATGTTCTGGGATTATATGACAGGGCTAGTCAGGTCTGGTTCTAAAATCAATTACAGGATGGAAAGCCATTTTGGAGCCTTGTGCTATTAAATTAAGACTTATATATAAAAAAAATCATGACTACATACAAGCAAAGCAATATCACGCTGACCATGTTCACATATGGACAGACAGAACTGTCGTATTCCCATAGCGGTCTCAGATTTATCTGGCATAAACGTTTGCATAGTTGTATCTGCCCCTTTAAACCATTGCATGCACTTTTGAAATGGCTCCTCTGCACACATGTATGCACATGCATGCACACACAGCTAGAGGCACGAACAGACTTTATATGTTCAATCTAAACACTACCTTGCAAATGATCCTTAACTGGCGTTTCAAAGGCAGCCACCCCTTTGGGCATAGCAGCTGTGTTCTTTGCAAGTAGGATCCCTCCCATTTTTCAGGATTTGGTGGCGAGACGGGCTGGCGTCAGGTTACAGATCCAGGGAGTATTTATATTAATGTACATTCTCTAAAACGTGGGCATGCCCCCCTCCTTTTGTTGCTAGAGGAACAAATTAAGGATTCCAGAAGCTGTCATCTGTTCTGTGAAACTTCCCTGCAGAGAGTCAGTTTGAACCATACAGCTCTAGTCCAAATCCTCTTGGTCAAGTTTCAAAGGAGGTTTACTGAAGTCACAGACAGAGGCCAGGACCAGCAGGAAACTTTGAAGGGGTGACCTTGAACTTCCTTTGAGCTAAGGAGTTAGAAATCCAATCTCTGGTCCTAGAAGCTAGGAGAGTATTTGCCTTTGTGGAAGGAGTTGCTGAGTTTTTTCAGTGTCTTTTTAATCCTCAGAGCTGTGAGTCTTGCTGGTGCACTCTGGAACCAGCATTCTTTCATGATCTTAGCTAGGGAAGATAAAGCCTGGAAGGTGAGGGGGGGTGAGGGAAAGAGAAGGGATAGTTAGAATCAAAATCTAGACTTAATACATTTTCCAAAATTCTACACAACTAGAATCTTGCATGTGTACGCACTGGACTCCCATCCTGAGCAAAGGCTTGACACAGTTTAACTATGGTTTACTGAATAAGTCCCCGATGTTGGGATTGTACATCATGCTGTGATCACTACTCTTTACAAGGGTGGGACTATGAGACTTTCTTATACGTTTTAAAGGATGGTCCGTCTGTTTTTAAGGCCTACTTGCTAATATGAGGTGGAAGTCAGGGATGGTATTTGTTGAACTTGGTGCCACAATCAGAGTTAGGGTCTATAAGGATAGAAGCTCTGGATCCAGGATAAATTAAGGAATTAACATTGTCATGTTGTTTCCTATTGCCTGACAGAATTTCAGTCAGAGTTAGCTTTGGAGTTGATGCTGAAGTTTTCTAGATTTATGATATCTAGGAGCGGTATAGTCATATTCTCAGTGTCTGAATTTTGGAGCAATTCAGAAGTCTATAGCATCAAGGATAGCTATAATGTCAACACACAACAAAAATCAAATGCTTAGTTTATATTCTCATTCAGATCAGGCAGATGTTTGTTTGGTAGGAATACAAGTAGTTCTCAACTTACAAGAGTTCAAATTTACAACGGCACTGAAAAAAGTAACTTATGACCCTTTTTCACACTTACGATCATTGCAGCATCCCCGTGGTCATGTGATCAAAATTCAGATGCTAGGCAACTGATTCATATTTATGACGGGTGGAGTGTCCTGGAGTCATGTGATCAGCTTTTGCGACCTTCTGACAAGCAAAGTCAGTGGGGAAGCCGGATTCACTTAACAACCGGGTTACTAACTTAAGAACTGCAGTGATTCACTTAACAACTATGGCAAGAAAGGTTATAAAGTGGGGCAAAATACACTTAACAACTGTCTTTCTTGGCAACAGAAATTTTGGGTTCCATTGTGGTTGTAAGTTGAGGATTACCTGTACCTTAGAACTTTTGATTGTCATAAGTGGCTCAGTCTTTGATTAAGGTTGCATTATATCTGCATCTCATGTCCAATAAGGGCAGGTCTACTAGGGTGATCTGCCCCCCAAAACTACTCAGTTTTAGTTGGAAGGTCTGTTGTAGCACCAGTGATTTTGTTGGTATTCTGGTTGAAATGTAGAAGAAAGAATTTTAGCACTGGAGTTCACAAAATTATTCCTAGGTGTCCTATCTGACCAGTACATATAAACTGTAGCAGCCAAAGAACGGGATAGACACATGTTAAAGAATTGGGGGGGGGGGGGAGAGACTGAAGTTTGGTAAGATATAATATAAATGATTTTATTGTCATGGTTTATCTCTGCAGCAAAACAGCAGTTGAGCCAATTGATGTGCCTTCATCAACACAGATTCAAATATGAAAATCTCTCTACTACTCTGATAGGGTCAAACTTGGTCAATTTCCATTTGTGACACATGATAATGTAGAAAAGATCTTAGTGCTATACAATTCCTTTTATTTATTTTTTCCTCAATATGGCTTGCAGCTTATTTGAGAGTCAGTTTGATCTAGTGCAGGGGTAATCAACCTTGGCGCTTTTATGACTCGTGGACTTCAACTCCCAGAATTCCTGAGCCAGCCATGCTGGCTCAGGAATTCTGGGAGTTGAAGTCCACGAGTCATAAAAGCGCCAAGGTTGCCTACCCCTGGTCTAGTGGTTAAGATACCAAGCTACAAACCAGGAGCCTGGGATTTCTAGTCCCTCCTTAGACATGAAAGTCAACTGAGTGACCTTGGGCCAATCACGCTCTCTCAGCCTGACCCACCTCACAGGTTTTTGTTGTGAGGAAAATAGGAGTATTATGTATGTTTGCCACCTTATAAAGTTAATAAAGGTGGGATATAAATAAATACACGAGCTTCTAAGCCAGTGGTGGCGAACCTATGGCACGGGTGCCAGAGGTGGCACTCAGAGCCCTCTCTGTGGGCACGCATGCCATCGCCCCAGTCCTAGGTCTTCAGCTGGGTTTTAGAAAACCTTTTAGCTTTAGGCCTCCGCTGCCGTGTACAAAAAAAAAAAAGGTTCAGTCAATCAGTCAATTTCAACTTCTCATGGAAAAAAAAAGATCTTGCAAAGTTGGAATTGATTGATTGAACTTTTTAGTTCCACCCAGTCTGCTGTACCACCGCAGCCATGCCCACCCAGTGGGCCACACCCACCCAGTGGGCCACACCCACCCGGCACCCGACAATGCATAAGTGGGTTTTGGGTTGCAGTTTGGGCACTCGGTCTCTAAAAAGTTCGCCATCACTGTTCTAAGCAGGAGTTTATTAAATATGTTTGTTTGGTGGGAAGGGTGCCTTCAAGTCAATGTTAGCTTCTGGTGACTGGACAAGTCCCTGCAGTTTTTTTTTCTTCTTCTGGGCAAGATTTTTCAAAAGTGGTTTGCCATTGCCTCCTGCCTAAAGCTGAGACAGAATGACTGGTACAAGGCCACCCAGTTGGCTTCATTCAACTATATAAGCTGCTATATCTGCAACTAGCAAGCAAATCTCCCCGAAGAAGGGGAAAAAAGCCGAGGAAATGAAAGGTTCATTTCCTTCTGAGGATTTAGAATGCATTTGAGAAGCTAATGTCTCCAGACTATAGGAGACAGAATGTAGCGATAAGCCTCCCTTTATCTGATGGAGCAGGGATTTCTGGAGATGTCTGTTGGAAACAGGAAGCTCTGTACACTTTGAAATGAAAGTCGGAGTAGAACCTACTAGGCATGGTGTTTTCCAGACTCTCCATAAGCTGCCATTCACAGATTGTGTTCTGAGGGCAGATCACCTCAGCGGGGCAGTAACAGATTCAATCCCTCATCCCTCATTATGCAGGTACCAAGACCAGTGGTTCTCAACCTTTTTAATGCCGCGACCCCAACCGGTCGTAAGTCGAGGACTAAACCGGTCGTAAGTCGAGGACTAAACCAGTCGTAAGTCGAGGACTACCCAACTGGACGTAAGTCGAGGACTTTCCCTGCCCGGGAGCGCCGCACATGCGTGGTTCCGCCCCCTGCACCGGCCGAGGCATAGCTGGCAAGCAGCAGAGACGGAGCAGGCCGACCACCAGCTGGCCCAGCCCAAGGGAGGTAAGGCACCCGCCGGAAAAGGGGGAAAAAATGGCGGACAAAAAAATGGCGGACAAAAAAAATGGCGGACAGCCTTGCTTGGCGACCCCCGTGAAATAGTCAATCGACCCCAAATGGGGTCCCGACCCACAGGTTGAGAACCACTGGGTTAAGGGAATCACTGCAATTGTTAAGTTAGTAATGCCGTTGTTAAATGAATCTGTCTTCCCCGTTGACTTTGCTTGTCAGAAGGTCGCAAAAGATGATCATATGACCCTGGGACATTGTGCAACCGTCATGAATATGAACCAGTTGTCAAGTGCCCGAATTTTGATCTCGTGACCATACGGATGGTGCAATGGTCGTTAAGTGCGAAGAACAGTCATAAGTCAGTTTTTTCAGTGCTGTTGTAACTTTGAATGGTCATTAGATAGTCACTGTATATGCTTGTGCACAGACACATCCTTTTTTCAAATAAACCCGCACATTTAAAAAAAAAGAAAAAAGAATGGGGAGAGGCAAGGAAAAATGGTAGCTGAGCTGGGAAAGAAACAAAGAGGAAGGCAGGAACAAAACAGAGAGATGAACAAGCACAGGAGACAGATGGACAGGGAAGGAAAGAAACTGTTCTACTTGGGCATTAAAAAGGGTTAAAACTTAGTAGATGAGTGCCGGCTCCCAAACGATGGGTAATCTGCAAAGGAATCCAGGTTTTTCAACAGTGAACCTGCAGCCGCCTGCACTCCCTATGTTTAGCAATCAATGGCATGCCTTTAACTGCTTGCGCCGTCATAGTTTGGATGAGATGAAGCTTCTGAGTGGTCTTCCAAGGCAGCCTTTGCAAACCATTCTTGCAATAATCTAGGCAAGATTGGTGCATTGGTGCATCTTGTGAAGGGTACTCCATCACTAGAAATATTTAATCTTTGGCAAAGGACAATGTGAGCGACTTCATCCCTATTTGTTGTAACTTTAGAGTAACATCAGCGAAAATGGTTGGGTCTATTTGCATTTGTTTTTCTTTCTTCCTGGGTGTGCAGCGAAGTTATGCTATTGCTTCATTAGGCACGCAAATAAATGTCAGCTCTAAAAGTGTCATCTCAGCATATCGCTGGTGTGATGACATTACGGAATTTCCCATGTTATAGGAAAAAGTTACATAATCAGGAGGACGTGGTACAGTTTTGGCTAACATATGCTAACATGTGACTTTAGTATTGAGGATAGGTTATTTGTGTTTCAAGGCTTCGGGTAGCTGGCAATGATGGTCTGGGAAGAGTTTCTAAATTACGGAATACTCCACTCCAATTTGTGTTCCATTGTCTCCTTTCCAGATAAAGTACAGGCTATCCTCGACTTACAACAGTTCATTTAGTGATCATTCGAGATTACAATGACATTGAAAAAGTGACTTATGACCATTTTTCACACTTTGTAGGATCTCCATGATCAAAATTCAGATGCCTGGCAACTGACTCATATTTATGTCGGTTGCAGGGTCATGTGATCACTTTTTGCGACCTTCTGACAAGCAAAGTCAATGGGGGGAAGCCAGATTCATTTAATAACTGTGTTACTAAATTAACTGCTGCAGTGATTCACTTAACAACTGTGGCAAAAAGGGTCATAAAATGGGGCGAAATTCACTTAACCAACTCATTTAGCAGTAGAAATTTGTTGTAATTGTAGTTGTGAGCTGAGGACTACCTGTATAAAAAAAACCCACTATCGACTCCCCTTCCCCTAGTGCAGGTGTAGGCAACCGTGGCTCTTTTATGACTCGTGGACTTCAACTCCCAGAGTTCCTGAGCCAGCCATGCTGAGGGGAAGGGAGAAGTTTCCATGCTGAGCCATGCTGGCTCAGGAATTCTGGGAGTTGAAGTCCACGAGTCATAAAAGAGCCAAGGTTGCCTACCCCTGCCCTAGTGTCTTAGCAGTCAATGGTATGCCACAGAAATGCTTGGCCCAAGGAAATCCACCTCAGTCAGGAGGTTCATCAGGTGATCTTGAGCTATTTGCTATCTGACCACCTAATTCGGTTTAAGGACAAAATGAGATATTTACCATTTAGTGGTTTCTGGAAGGAAAAGCTTTCTTTATGCAGTAAAATAGTGGACAGGACTCTTCAAGGAATGAAATGGTGCTCAAGTTCAATGATGCTGGCTCTTCATGTATCCCTGGCTTAATTAAGATAATGGCCCTGTTCAAATTCAATTGCTAATTGGGGCACACCCTTGTTTACGTGAAGGAAACCTCAGTTTGGTGGCCTGTAATGCAACAAACAACCCCTTATCATTGTTTCCATGTGTGGTTTATTATAAGGAGGGTGAATAGCTTTGTGCTGGCATTTTATCTCCTGACCACCCAAGGCCCTGGTCATCCTCCCCTCTAGCTTCTGGGATTCCAGCAACCGCTGCCCACGTTTTTTCCTGCTTGTCTTATCTTTGCATTCTTTTTTTTTTCTTTCTTTCCCTGAACCAGTGCCAAGATTCTCTCCCAGGGATCTGAAGTCATAATTTACAACACAATCTGCACTTCTCTGTCCTATAAAAGTCACGAATAGGTCCTGCAACTGATTTGCCAGCTATCAAATCTGAAAACAGAGAGCAAGTCATGGATTTTCTTCCCTGTCCCTTGGCTTCATTCATTCAGCCCTATCTCTGGCAGATGTTCTACAGTCGTAGAATATTGGTTTTTGTAACAAAAAGAAAAAAGACAGAAAATGTAGAAAAAAGATTGGATAGAGAACTGGAAAGGGCAAGACGCATATGGGCACAGTGTCTTCTGGCTAACTAGAAGAGACAAAGCTATATGATGAATCTTCACATGGAAGACTGGCAATCTGAACTGTTAGAAATATTATTTCTTTAGAAGTTCCCCTGCAGAGAGAGTTTGCCTCTCAAATCCACCTCATAATTTTTGCAGCAACCTTACAAAGCAGTCCTTCAAGCAGAGCATGAGGTCGCTTAAAGAATGGGAAACAACTGATGCTCTAATAGTCTCAATCCTCATTTCTGTCCACGGTAAGTAAAATATGGGGGAATTAGAGATATTCCTAGATGTCTCCACCATGATTTGATCTTTTTACTCGCTCTGTGTGGTTTGTATATTTAATTGTTTATAGTGGTGTTTTGGTTTTAATAATGATTTGATATTTTTATAATGATTATAATTATTTTTTATTTTGTTGATTGTTGTATGCTGTCCAAAGTCACTTTTTGTGAAATGGGTTGCCACGTAAATGTCATTAATAAATTAAATAGTTAACAGAGCCATAATGTGGTGGGGTAGCCCAGAATTCTCCTAGGCTAGGGCAGGGGTAGGCAACCTTGGCTCTTTTATGACTCGTGGACTTCAACTCCCAGAATTCCTGAGCTAGCATGGCTGGCTCAGGAATTCTGGGAGTTGAAGTCCATGAGTCATAAAAGAGCCAAGGTTGCCTACCCCTGGGCTAGGGGAATAACACCAAGGCACAGCAGCCCTTGTGTAGCGAGAGTAGGAATCCTTATAGGGAAATGCCTACCCTGCAGCTGTAGAGCAGAGTTTCTCAACCTTGCAATTTTAAAATTTGTGGACTTCCAACTCCCAGAATACCCTAGTCAGCATGTTGGCTGAAGAATTCTGGGAGCTGAAGTCTACACATTTTAAAGTTGCTTAGGCTAAGGAACACTGCTTTGGAGGAAGTGCTAAAAGCGGCCATCAGAACAGCTCTCTCAGAGAAGAAGGCGAGTGAATTAACTGATGGGGTAAATCATCTCATCTTTCCAAGACAGATACATGGCATCATTGGGATAGGGCATAGCTTCCCTCCTGCATGGAAGAGGCTTCTGTTTCCCCAAACTGTTCAATAGATCTAACTGGGAAGCCTGATTCCTATGCTGGCATGGTACAAGATGCTTTCTTTGCTTCTGCCCCTAGTCTGGAAGTTGATGGCCACGCAGCAGTCCTAGCTCAACAAGCGTCCTTTTTGAAACAACAGGAACCCCCTCCTGTTAACAACACAAACTGCTAAAAGTTATCTTTCTAACAGATTGCATCACTCACTGGGTCAGAGAACATCCGATTGGGAATGGTGGGTGTCTGCTGGTCAATGCAAACCACTTTTTTCATGTCTTCAAAGCTGGGGTCGACTGGAACCAAGTCAAAGAAAGGAGGTTTATAATCTTCAATAATCCCTGCAGGATAAAAAGATGGAGGGAACAGGAAGGAGAAGCTTTGAGACTGTAAGCATGCAGAAATTATTCAATGTGCACATCATCTTCTTGTATCATCTGTTATGTCCAACCTTGGTCCTGGTGTTCGAACATAGTCAAATAAGGCCAAAGAAAAGCTACACAGATTCAGGGCTGGGCTGATAAGGGATCGGGCTCATACAAATAGAAAAAAAAATGAATTTTGAGTGGTTCCATTTCAATTCTATGAGTACGCAGGTATATATATGGAAAGAAGCTAAATCTGACCATTATCTCAGACAAGGGGAATCATCAGGAACATGTAATTGGAATTTGTTCAGATCCTATGCCAGCAGTCATGTTCTCCAAAGCCATATAAGCTAATGGCTTTTATTTCCCCCCGAAATCAAAAACAACTGAACTGAGTTTGAGGACGTCGTTGTATAAAAGACCCATCTTGATGTGCATTTCTGTCATTTGGCAACCCAACCAATTCCAAGAGTTTGTTAAAGAAAAGACTTTAAAACATTTCCTCTGGAAAATCTCAATGAAAAGATTCTACCCTGACAATCCCAGGCATAAGTGCACCTCCTTAGTGGACACATAACATATTAGGGCAAAGTGCTCTAGATCAGGGGTCCCCAACCCCCAATCTGTGGACCAGCACCAGAAACTGGGCCGCTTAAACAAACGAAGCCGCATCCATGGGATGCAGGCAGTACGCAAACCCACGGCCCCTCCAGTCTGCAGAAAAGCCTATCTCCAAGGAACCGGTCCCTGGTGCCCAAAAGATTGGGGGCTGCTGCTCTAGATGGTTTATTCCAGTGCCCCCTTATTCTGCAAGAATTCATAGAATGTGAATTAGACAGACATTTGGTTTGACTCTTATTAAGTACAGTAGTAAGTATTTGTAGTCAGTAGCCAGATTTTCTGTTCTGATTTACTAAGAGTTTAGCCAAGAGCATTGAAATGTTTTGTAGACTTTGTAAAGGAGACAGTAGGAAGCAGGTGCAAATCAGGAATTGCCCCCAAAACCCATTTGCAAATTGATTCTTAAAGTCTGAGACGTAAGGGAAAAAAAATTGTAGAGCACATGCTTGAGAGAAAGTATTTTCTCTTATTACTTGAAGCAGATGCACGATATCATCAAATGTGTAAAGTTTAAGAAAGAACAAAGAATACGAAAGATAGCTTAGAGTCTTACAAGTAATATGGTTTGTGTTATAGGACAATCCAAGCCACAGTGAGCTCAATTTCCTATCATCTCAGTGCTGTCAGCATTTGGCAAATTGTCACTAAGCATCCCTTCCAAAATGATAAAGAAATTTACAAAATTATCAAGTATTACATTTCAGACATTTTTTCCCCCTGGCATAATGTACTTGTACGAAATTACAAAAACAGCATGAGAGAAGAGCTCTGAGAAAGCTGAGCGGAAAAATACAGGAAAGAAATCTTTTAAACAGCCTCCATTGAGAAATAGCAAGTGGTGAGACTGCTTTGTTAGTGACAACGCACATGCCCATGCACGCCTCATGAGCAAATGCTCACATGTCTCCCGTTAAAAGCAATAAAGCAGTTTCCACTAATTTAGCAAGGTAGGTAAATTGCAGGAAGATGGTGGGGGGGGGAAGGGGTAATGTTGAAGGAAGGCTTGACAGAGGCTGTTGTTTTCTTATAGGAAGAATGGCAAAATGAGGCTAAATTGGTCTAAATCAGTGTTTTTCAGATTTGGCAAATGAATTAGTGTATGTAATGGTCTGGCTCTTTCAGAATGGAAAATAAAAAAACAACAATTCTTCATGTGAATCCTGTTTCTTATCCATAGAATACAGGTAGTCCTTGACTTACGACCACAATTGAGCCCAAAATTTCTGTTGCTAAGTGAGACATTTGTTAAGTGAATTTTGCCCCCTTTTTTGCCACAAATGTTAAGTGAATCACTGCAGTTGTTAAGTCAGTAACGTGGTTGTTAAATGAATCTGGCTTTCCCACTGACTTTGCTTGTCAGAAGGTCGCAAATATGATCACAAGAGCCCAGGACACTGCAACCGTCATAAGTATGAATCGGTTGCAAAGCATCCAAATTTTGATCACATGATCATAGGGAGGCAACAAGTGTGAAAAAAGGTCATAAGCAGTGGTGGGGTTCAAATATGTGAACAACCGGTTCTCTGTGTGGATGTTGCTTCCGGAAGTCCATTCTGGGCCTGGGCAACAAAAAATTAGCTTCCGGTTCTGCCAAAGTGGTGCGAACTGGCTGAATCCCACCACTTTTTTCAGTGCTGTTGTAACTTTGAACGGTCATTAAATGAACTATTATGAGTCAAAATGTATCTGTATACATTTTGGGATCTACTTGCCAGTCAAGGGTCTTACAGACCTCATGCTAGAATCAGTATTTCTTACTGTGAAAGCTACTTTAAATTTGGTACACATAAACATTGCGGTTACTAATGACTCAGGTATCTTGTTCTTGTTTCTATGCAAACAAACACAGACAGACAAGTACTGCTGCAATCTCTCACACTGACAATTTGCAATTGTATTCATTTCTAAATTACATTTATACTCATACGCAAGAAAGTGTTCATGATATTAAACCAAGGTAGTTCAATTTTTGACTTAGGATCAAAGTTATATAGTTTCTGCTGTTGCCACGCATTTTAGCAAATGGTTTAGTAAGAATCCAGAAAGAATATCTTTATAAATTATGGGGCATCTGTTGAACTAAAGTATAGTATAACCCCTTAAAGATATTAGAGACCAATGGTTACAAAATCCTGACATCTTTAGTGCTAGAAGGAATTACCAATGCATTAACTGGGAAAAAAATCATCAGTTTTTGTTAACTTCCCATCAAAATATTGCATAGAGACTTGGTGGCACAGTGGTTAGAATGCAGCACTGCAGGCTAACTCACTGCTCACTCCAGGAGTTCAATTCCGACTGTCTCAAGGTTCCATCCTTCCAAGGTCAGTAAAATGAGGAGCCAGATTGTTAGGGGCCATAGGCTGACTCTGTAAACTGCTTAGAGAGGGCTGTAAAGCACTGTGAAGCGGTATGTAAATCTAAGTGCCTTGCTATTGCTGTACACTGTCCTCTTTAGCATATCTTTCAAATCCTAGGATGTAAACAGATAACAATAAAAATAAATCCAAGGTTGAAACAACTACAAGTGGATAAAAAAAGCTACACTCAAAAGACCTTGCCTATAAAAGAGATTTTTGGCTGCTTCCTGCAAGACAAAAAGTGTGGGAACCAAGTGTGAATCTTGAGGGAAGGTGACATAAAAAGGCCCTCTCTCCAAAGTGCTGAGACATAGCTCAGCGAGTGCGTGCACCTTTTAAGGGGCTTCCTCTGGCTAACCTAATTAGTGTTGCACTCATCAGGGACTCACGTCTGCAGTTTTACAATTAGAGTGTGAAACGTGTACAGTAGAAGAAAACCCTAGATCAGGGGTAGGCAACCGTGGCTCTTTTATGACTCATGGACTTCAACTCCCAGAATTCCTGAGCCAGCCATGCTGAGGGGAAAGGGAGAGGTTTCCAAGCTGAGCCATGCTGGCTCAGGAATTCTGGGAGTTGAAGTCCACGAGTCATAAAAGAGCCAAGGTTGCCTACCCCTGCCCTAGATGATAACTGAAACAAGGCCTGCAGCAGAAAGAATATTTCTCTCCACAATTGATATGTTCTTCAGTTCTTCAGAAAAGCCCCGAGCCTCGGAATGCCAAACACAATCTACTAATCACTGAAACGTGAAGATCCATGAACCAGCCCCAGGTCCATGCTGACCTAGTGAAAAGTACTACACGCAGACTGTAAAACACACGCAAACATGGTGTGGATGGATTCAGTATTTAACTTACTTTGTGTACTCTTAATAGATTTTTGAGGCATAATACAATAATTGAACACCGCGCTGAAGTTGGATGTGAACTTTCATATCAATGGACTTTTAAATGTCTGGTGTTACAGCTGGAATGGTTGTTGAACTCAGCATTACCGGCCATATGACTTGAAAAGCTGTACTAGGTACATTGGACTCTTTCCTTACAATGCTCAGAATGGTTCCTACCAGTTCTCAGCACTAATGCGTTTGGTGCCACCTGCTGGCCAAAGAGCTCTATTTATTAGGTCCTGACCTAGGACCTCCATCAGTTACCTATAGCTTTGTTAAATCTTTCTATATTAAACAGCTCGATGTAACTTGACCCTAATCCATCTGACAACATGATTTTGAATGACGGGGTCCTGGCTTCCAGTAAAGAACATCTCAGTACTTTGCTCTATCTAGAAGACAGACATGGTACCATTTTTCCTCAAGGTGGTCTAGCCATGCCAAGCAATACCAACACATTTTCATATGCAGCTAATACAGGATCTTCCAAAGACAGAGAGGGGCCATGTACCTTAGGGCACGTAAAAGGCATCCAGTTAAAGGTTCTTTATTGTGAATGTAATTGGCTTATTAACTGGTACTGTTTATGCTGAAAGGGAGACAGTTAATACATGCCTCAATTGGATTTTATTTTGGCTGTTTTTAATGTAATCGCTATTTTCTTTGAAGCCTCTTGTTCTATAGGCAAGGATCAGACATTATTTTCTTCGAAGCCTCTTGTTTCTGTAGTCAAGGATCAGACAAGTAATGAGATTTAGAACAAAGAAATTAACAAGCTCACAAATTTCAATAGTATAATCTCTAGTTATGGGGGAAAAATACCAAATTGGAACAGAGCAGGCATCAACATGGCTAGCTTTAGGCACTGAGCTGAGCCGTTGTTTGCTTAATCAGCTTCCTGCATAAGACATCATTGGTCTGAGTTCACATTAAGCTATAAATTGTAAAGTACAATGGCTGGGTTTAGGGAGCATCCTAGGCTAAGCCAAAAAGAAGCCAAACAGCAAGAGACCATTCAGAAGCAAGGGTTAGTATTGTGGTAACCTAGAGTTACACATTGAGAGCACCTTCCAATAAGCCTGGACAAAGTGGGCTATTGGTATTTCTCTGTTAAAACATCTGCTCATTTTTTCCTTCTGCCTTGAGTAAGTAAAGTTATTTAGTCCTTAGAGTGCCTCTCTTGAAAAAAGGAAAGGGACATCTCTTTTGCAGAAAAGGAGACCTACTCTATGCATCTAATGCAGCTCATGAAAATCTATGCCATTTAATAACTTGAAAAGGCTCCTACCAAGCTCTGTTCTTTTTTTCTTTCTTTCTTTCTTTCTTTCTTTCTTTCTTTCTTTCTTTCTTTCTTTCTTTCTTTCTTTCTTTCTTTCTTTCTTTCTTTCTTTCTTTCTTTCTTTCTTTCTTTCCCTTCCTTTCTTCCCTCCCTCCCTCCCTCCCTCCCTTTCCTCTTTTGCAAAGAGAAAATCCCACACTCAGTTTCCTGCATCACCAAGCATGGGTGGGAAAAACCAGAGGGGGTGCAAGTTTTAGTTGTCAGCTGCCCAGTCATTTGGGAGATGGGCGATTTGTAAATTAAAACAAACACCAAGCAAACAAACTGATTCTCCTTAGGAGCAAATATGGTCCCAGAAAAACTTAGTGGCAGCCTCCAAAGCTCATAAAGTATGTTGCAGTAAAACATTAATTGTAATATGAGAGGAAAGAAATATTGCTCAAGACATGGTGAGTAAATACCATGTTATTCATAGAATTTTAATTTGATTTGATTTCCTTCGTTTGCTCTTGGATCCGTTGTATCTTTCTCTGAATCTGTCTACTTTTTGGAGCATGGCCCTTATCCTCCCTCCCCTTCAGTCAAGAACTTTAGCCTTTGATCTGAAAATGAGTGCATAGTTTGATCTGGTGATTAAAGCACTAGGCTAAAAACCAGAAGGTGGTGACCTCTAGTCCCTCCTTAGGCATAAAAACTGGCTGGGTGACTAGTCATTCTAGTCTCAGCCCAACTCACCTCACAGGTTGTTTTGGGGGGGGGGAATAGGAGGAGGAAGGAATATCAGGTATGTTTGCAGCCTTGAATTATTTATAAAAGATAATAAAAGTGGGATAAAAGTCATTCATTCATTCATTCATTCAATCAAATCAATCCAATCTCAAACATGAACCAGCAGTCAGTATCAGTAAATAGCATCTTCCTAATTTCTGAGCATTCCTTGTAGGAGGTACCTTGCTACCATATTTGCCCCAAAATAAGACCAGGTCTTATATTAATTTTTGCTCCGAAAGACTCATTAGGTCTTATTTTCTGACTAGGTCTTATTTTCGGGGAAATACGGGACTAAATGCGTCCATCTGGCTGACAGTCATAACTGGAACTTATTTTGGGGGGAGGGCTTATATTATGAGCATCTTGAAAAAATCATGCTAGGGCTTATTTTCAGGGAAACAGGGTGTGTTATAGCCTCTGCCCCCCCCCCCAGGAGAACTGCCTCCCCGCCCCGGAATATTTAGGAAGTTTTAAAGACATGGCTGTTTCAACATGCATTTGGGAACCGAGGAAAGAATGGGGAGCTTGTATGTGAACTTGAGATGAATCTAGGTATTCTTTTTTATGTTATAAGGCATCATGCTTTCTTATATTATTACAAGTTGTAAAGTGCCCCTTCTGGAGACATTGTAATTTTGAACAGTTGTTAAATAACTGTTTTTAAAGCAAGGACTACCTACTGTATAGTTTCAATCAATCAGAATAGAGCTGGAAGGGACCTTTGATGTCTTCTAGTTCAAACCTATGATCAAGGAGTTCATATACTCTTTCTGACAAGTGACTGTCCAGTCTCTTCTTAAAAACCTACAGTGATAGAGCACCTACAACTCCAGGAGGCAAGCAGTTCCACTGGTTAATTGTCCTCACTGTTAGGAAGTTTCTCCTTAGTTCTAACTCTAGCATTCTAACCCTAGTGCTGGACTGGCTCTTGATTCACATGTATATCCGTACTTAAGCTGCTCTTCAAATCAAGAGGGTAAGCTTTTAGCTCAGAATTGCTTATTCCTGCCCATAGTTTCAGCAAGGGGCCCCCATTTAGAGGGTTGAACTAGGGCAGTGGTGGCGAACCTATGGCACGGGTGCCAGAGGCGGCACTCAGAGCCCTCTCTGTGAGCACGTGCACCATCGCCCCAGTCCTAGGCCTTCAGCTGGGTTTTATAAAACCTTTTCGCTTTAGCCTCCACCGCCATGTAAAAAAAAAAAAGTTCAATCAATAGTCAATTTCAACTTCTCGCGGGAAAAAAAAAGATCTTGCAAAGTTGGAATTGATTGATTGAACTTTTTAGTCCCACCCTGTCTGCCGTTACCACCGCAGCCACGCCCACCCAATGGGCCACACTCACCCGGCACCCGACGATGCATAAGTGGGTTTTGGGTTGCAGTTTGGGCACTCTGCCTCTAAAAGGTTCGCCATCACTGAACTAGGGCCTTTTGCAACAACATAGAAGCTTTACTATTGAGCAACATAATTCTTCAAATCCCTATTCCATGGATCCAAGTCTACCAACTGAATACTTTTGATCCTTGGAAAATGTACAGGTTTATAGATAACACTGTCTTCCTTTTTCACTCTAGGGCAGTTTCTGCACAAGCGCTAATTGCCAGGGGCCAGTAACTGGAAATCCAAAAATGCAGTGAGATTATTGTTTGCACAATATTGGAAGATTTGGCACTACCCAGGATAGAAGAATGGTTGGTAAAGATGATAGACTCTGCTGGGATGGCTAAATTGACTTCTTTGAGCAGAGGAAACAAAAAAACATGTTTACTGCTGACTGGAAACGCTTTGTGGAGTTTTTGCACAAAACTAAAAAAAAATGAATTTATGATTTATGATTTTGAATCATGTGTTGTAACAGAGTAAGAGATAAATTTTTAGCTGTTCTTATAACTGCAGTAAAGATGATCAGGAGGATACTGCTTTGTACCTTTTTCGCTCTTTTCTATTTTTCTTTCTCTCTCTCTCTTGGTCTTCTAGCTTTTTCTTTAAGTTCTTTTTTTTCTTTTCTTTCTCAACTTTATATCAGTTTTGTATCGCTTTGATCTTTAACACAACCATATAAAACACCCACCGAAAATACATTGGATCTTTGCTTGGTTTTCAGAGATCCCCACTGCAAGCTTGTATAGCCTGGTCTGCAGCAGGTGAGAACACTTCAGAGGTGGGATCCTTTTCCAGCCTCTTCCCTGATGGAATGTTAAAAGTACAAAAGGGGGGGATCAACTGTGAAACTGTCATGGGAAGCCTCTGCATGTTTTGCCAATGTAAGAGCAGAGGCAGCTTCACTGCAGCGTTGGTCAGAGGATAGCCGAAGTTCCCTGAAGGTGGCTAGTTGCCAAACTAAGCTGTGATGCTGCTTGTTTCCTAATCAGAGTTGAACAAACAAAGTGCTGATTGAGTCTAATGGTCCCTTTAATCTGCAAGCTGGGCGCTGACACTAGATTACAGTGTTTATAATTTACAGCTAATCATTCGTGTGGAAAAAGAAAAATGAAAACACTTCCAACTAGGCCAGTCAAAAACATCCCCATTAACAGGCCTGATTAGCGATTGTTTCTACACAGGGAGCCAAATGCAAGGGGGAGAGTGGCAGGCAGGGCCGGCTCCTTCCATTCTCTAACAGCAGCTGAGATTCCAGATCCTCAATAAAGCAGGAACTCAGCTGCAGTGCCAGAAGTTGGAGGTTTTTCCTTCAAATTAAAGAGGTGGACAACCTAAGACTCTAGTTCCAGGCAATCTCTCTCCCTGTTGGCTGGGGCTGATGGAGGAACGGAGATGGCCCGCTGCCATTTTGAAAGAACCAATGGCCCTCTGTGAACTCTGCCAGTTTTAATCTATTCAGCAAATTACAGTTGAGCAAATTATGCTCAACACAATGTATGAACTGTCCTAAAACTGTTTCTAGGCCACACAATTAGGATCTGTTTACAGGATCTCTGAGCAGGTAAGAGTTGGTACAGAGCTATGAAAAGCTGGTTGTTATTCCACTCATATATGTTCAAGTTCTAGCTTTGGCCACAGCACTGCAAAGACAACTTTACAAATGTTTGTAAGACTGTGTTGAAAGCTGAATCCAGCATGAAGTAACATACAGAGACGACCATCTGGTGAGATTTCAACCACTGCTGATCAGATGGCCTGCTGATACAGAAAATTGAGTAAACAGTTTCCTCCATTTATGGCAACACATTGGCATGAAGGAGAGGAATAACTGAAATTCTAAATAGTTAAACACAATCTCTGTATTAAGAGGGAATAGACCTCTGAACACAAGATAGACCTTTGAATCCTAGTTGATGAGGAGCAGCAATGCCAGAGCGTTACTGACTCTGGGTCTGTAATACAGACCGCTAAAATGGCTGGACTCAATGGACATTTGGCCTGATCCAAGAAGGTAGCTAGCATATGGCTTCCTGACAAAATGGCTGACCTGGTAGGTGTGGCCAGTCACAAAACACTCCCTGCAAGCAAGAGAAATTGCTCTGAGAGCTCTTTGACCTCCAAATATTCTTTCCATTTTACCCTTTTATGAGCAGGTGGGCACACTGCCAGAAGCCACTAAATGTTGCAGATGAAGATGCTATTTCAGATATTTAAAATAGTCCCGTGACTAATAGAAAAAACATCTGATTGTGTCTGGATCAGAGAAGATTGATTTCTGCTAAGCATCCATCCATTTTTGTAGAGCTCTCCTTTTGAACTTAGAATCTTATCTGACTTGCAACTTACCATGGTATAAACATCCTGTGGCAAGAATAAATGGATTGCACTTTGCCTGAACCATGAGGCAAGGCCCTAGAATACCACATCTTAACTTATTTCCATTTGGCTTTCCTTACCATTCACAATGGTTCTTCGGGCTATCTCCCACAGGACCAGACCATAAGCCCAGATGTCTGTCCGCTTGAAGGATTCAAAACAATCCATACGAATCTGTTCATCCAAAACTTCAGGTGCCATGTAGCGTTTGGTGCCCACTCGTGGGTTGTTCCCAATATCCAAGTAATCACTGCTCTGGGAATGCATAACTGCCAATCCTGAAAAAGAGTAGCAATTCCATCATTATAAGCAGGCAATCCTGCACCAGGATGCTAAACATCCAAAAGGTCAGATTTGACTGGGAAAAAAGGCATTACCCTGAGTTTAGGAGAATAACATAACTTTTGTGGCTTGTATAGCATTACAGAGAGAGCACGAGAATGCACTTCAGTTTAGTGGGATGAAGGTATATATATGTGCCTTTGTCTACGGCATACAAGTTCACATGCACCACAGCTCTGCCTATTCTTTTCCTTTATTTGTACTTGGATTTCTATGAAGTAAGAATCTTGCTTCATTTTTGGAGCTGAGAAGTACCTTTGGGGATGGTTTCACATGCATGCACATCTCTTGTGCAAATGGAGCTTCCTGTGCTCGTCCGCCACTTGTGTGGCCTGGTTGCCATCAGGCCATGGACTGATAGCGGTCCATGGACTGGGGGTTGGGGACCCTTGATCTAAATGGTTCTTCACCTCTCCCTGGACTCTGTGCACTTCTCTGACAGAGGAACACCGCACAATTTGGGAAACCATGGTCTAAACAGAAAGTTTAATTTGCATCCCTGGGATCTGGTAAAAGCTGACATCTGAAGCCAGAAAACCCGGTCTTTCTAGTGTGTGAATGGCTGATGATCATGGGTTATTTGTCCTTTCCTCTAAAACATATGAGTTGATTTGTTTATATGAGTTATCTGAATTTATTGCACTGTAAACAGATTTGGGAACAGATCTATTTGTTTACTCATACAAAAGAATAGTCACCACTGATGCAATCAGGAAATTATGTGCCTTTTTCAAAAAGAACTGTGGAGGTCAGATATGATCTTGTGAAAAGGAGTGGTTATTTCAGAAATTATTCCATTCCATTCCATTCCAACAGGCAGCCCTGCAGCTCCAGCTGATTCTCTCACCCCAAGGACTGTCTGCTGCTCCTGGTGATAGCAGAGGCTACCGGAAATGCTGATCAGTTGGAGCTGCGTGCACCAATCCTGAGCCCTCAGCAGAGCCCCGGCAACACCACAGTTCCAGCTGACTCTCCTCTAGGCCTCTGAGGTGCTGCCTCCACTTCAGCTCATTCCCCCCCCCCTACTACACTTGTCTAGGTCACGTACCACCTGCCAGGTGCCAAAGTACACCAGTGGTACATGTACCATGGGTTGAAAAGCCCTGCTTTACACCACACAACCAATATAGTTAATCCAGATAAGGATTGCAGTAAACAGGAAGTAGTTAAATTCTAAGCCCTCTGCTAGGATCCTAATCAGGAGTGTACCTCCCATCCCTACCTGTGTGACATTTTGTTCCTATATTTGTAGCAGAGGTGGGTCATTTAAGATACACCCAGGGTGGGAAGTATAGTGTTAGGCCAGGCTCCCCCAACCTTCCAGATATATAAATTTTAATTACGGGATTCTCAGTAGGAATTCTATGAATTGAAGCCCACACATCTGGAGGGCAACCAGACTGCAGAAGGCTTAGAACAGCGATTCTCAACCTATGGGTCGCGACCCCATTTGGGGTCGATCGACCATTTCACGGGGGTCGCCAAGCAAGGCTGTCCGCCATTTTTTTCCCCTTTTCCGGCAGGTGCCTTACCTCCCTTGGGCTGGGCCAGCTGGCGGTCGGCCTGCTCCATCTGTGCCGCTTGCCAGCTACGCCTCGGCAGGCGCAAGGGGCGGAACCACGCATGCGCGGCGCTCCCGGGCAGGGAAAGTCCTCGACTTACGACCGGTTGGGTAGTCCTCGACTTACGACCGGTTTAGTCCTCGACTTACGACCAGTTTAGTCCTCGACTTACGACCGATTTAGTTCTCGACTTACGACCGGTTGGGGGTCGTGGCATTAAAAAGGTTGAGAACCACTGGCTTAGAAGTTCTAAGGGCAAATAGAAGACCTTTCCTCAGATTACTTCCCCTAGAAAGCTTTTTTGCCCTTAAGAAAAAGTTACACATCAGCACCTCTGCTTTGCCAAAAACATTTGCTCTAAAATCCACTCACCTAAATCAGCAATGCAGCACTGCTTATTGTTCTTGACCAAGATATTCCGGCTTTTCAGATCCCGATGAGCAATGGCAGGCTTGCCCTGGGTGCCAAAGATCTCCACGTGCAGATGAAGGAGCCCACAGATGACTGAGGTGGCCAAACGCAAGCAGGTCTCCACGTCCAACACTGTGCATTGCAAGTAATCATAGAGGGAGCCATGCTCGTGATAGTGGGTGATTAGCCAGAGTTGAGTACTTGAATTCCGTGATGTCATGTCTGACGCAATGAATCCTGTGGGCAGGGAAGGAGGGTAAAGCTCAGCATACATTGCCAAAGTTCCAAAATTTCCAAAGAAGCTAACAAAGTACCTATAAATTATGTGTTGTGTGTATGTGCAAATGAGACAAAGACTTTTAATTCTCTGAGCTTCTTCAGCTCTTTAAATCCCTTATGCAAATTTAGAAAGAATACATGGGTCTTAAAATGTACTGCCTCCGTTTGCTTGCCTAGGACAGGGCTTTTCAACCAGTGGTACGGGTACCACCTGTGGTACATTGGCACCTGACAGGTGGTACGCAACCATCCTAGAAAAGTGATAGCGGGGGAGGGGAATGAGCTGAACTGGTGGCAGCACCACACAAGCCTGAGCGAGAAATGGCTGGAGCTGCAGGGCTGTCAGGGCTGAGCGGAAGCACCAGGATCAGTGCCGCTTTTCAGCTGATCAGGGCTTCTTCGGGGCTGTCACGGCTCAGTGGAAGCACCAGGATCAGCGCCAGGCTCCAGCTGGAGCTCGGCGCTGATCCTGGCGCTTCTGCTGAGCCCAGAAGAAGCGCCGATCAGCTGGAATGTTGCGGCATCTCCAGGGTCTTGTGATTTACATTCAGATGCTTGGCAACTGATTCATATTTATGACGGTCACAGTGTCCCAGGGTCATGTGAAGTGACCAAAACCTGCTGCAACCACCCAGCAGATGGGGGGAATAAAAACCAAACACCCCTCACCCCACACCCACGGCCAATCCTCAACAGAAATGCTCACAATGATGAAAACCTCGGACAGGAGGAAGAGCGCCACTGGGCGGGCAGGCTTTGGCTTGGGGGGCACTTTTTTTAGTGCCATTGTAACTTCAAACAGTCACTAAGTGAACTGTTGTAAGTCGAGGACTACCTGTACTTTATCACTTTTTTCCTTTTTTTTTTTTTTGGTCATCAAGTTTTTGACACCTTGCTAGGCGACTGGTGGTACTCGGATGTTGCCATATCCTAAAAGTGGTACAATGGGTGAAAAGGTTGAAAAGCCCTGGCCTAGGACTTCTTGGGACTGATAGAATTGCTGAATTTCTGCATTGTTTCCACTCACCTAAGATGTTGTCATGCCTTAGCAGCACCGTGTTGTAAATCTCAGTCTCACGGAACCATGACTGCTCATCACGGGAAGAGAAAATCTTGACAGCCACATTCTCCCCATGCCAAGTACCACGCCACACTTCCCCATAGCGTCCTTTGCCTATTGTGAGGGAAAGGAACATAATTTTCAAACTTTTCACTTGCCTTCACTTCTTGCCTGAGCTGATTGATATTTCATATTCCTATTAGATGAAATGTTAGCTTTTAAATGTCTAACATGCCTGACTCATTTTTTTTTTTGCCAGAGCAGCTGCAGGAATTGACAACAGTGGAAAAAAATCCCTTGATCAATTTGATCAGAAATAGTCATTGAGGAATAGTTGGCTCTCTTAGCCTATTTTTACAAAACTGCTATGGATAAATATGCAACCCATTCAGAATCTAAATATAATTACTTTTAAAGGCTTGAGAACAAAACATTTGAAGGATGATTGCTAGCAGAATACAAAGTTTCTTTGTCAAATATAAGTTTCCAAAACATTTTGCTACTGGGAATAAGAGATAAAAAAGAAAATAATAACAGATGACACACCGTTCTTTCCTTGCCTGATGTTTATCCATTAAGTTAAGAATTTTCTTCTCAGTACCTCAGAGTTAAGGCAGATCAGCCCAAGTGCAGGCTTGATCTCCATTTTAGGTTGGCTTGCAGATAACAGAAACAAGCATGTTTAATGAAATGGCTCAGAACTGAGTGATAACATTAACATGTTTGTGTGGAGCATCTGTTAATGGACCAGAGTACTTCAGGCAGTAGGAAGACTATCCAGTGTTTGAATTTGACCATGTGCAAATAATCCTTGAACATAAAAGAAGACAGACTATTTCTTTTCTACAGAATCAGCTTTGCAAGCCTGTGTTCTCATGATGTGTTCTATATTCAGCAACTGAGCTAATAAATTTCTGCTTTATAGTGGGATAATCTTGTCTGGAAGAAAAATGATGATGATGATGATGATGATGATGATGATGATGATGATAATAATAATAATAATAATAATAATAATAATAATAATAATAATAATAATAATAATAATAATAATAATAAAAGTTGGAAGGGACCTTGGAAGTCATCGAGTCCAACTCCCTGCTCAGGCAGGAACCCTACACCATTTCGGACAAATGGCTGTCCAGTCTCTTCTTAAAAACCTCCAGTGTTGGAGCATTCACCGCTTCTGGAGGCAGATTGTTCCACTGGTTAATTGTTCTAACTGTCAGGAAATTTCTCCTTAGTTCTAGGTTGCTTCTCTCCTTGATTAGTTTCCATCCATTGATTCTTGTCCTGCCCTCAGGCACCTTGGAGAATAGCTTGACTCCCTCTTCTTTGTGGCAGCCCCTGAGATATTGGAACATTGCTATCATGTCCCCCCTCGTCCTTTTCTTCGTCAAACTAGACATACCCAATTCCAGCAACCGTTCCTTATATATTTTAGCCTCCAGTCCCCTAATCATCTTTGTTGCTCTTCTCTGTATTCTGTATTTCTGTTTACAGGGGAAATTGGACTGCTCCAAGGCTGTCTGTCTTCCCCCTCATGCCGGCAACCTTCAGGGCAACCTACAACCAAGATTAGAAGCTTTGTGGAAAGCATCCGGTTATGAAATTAATATAGCGAGGTCACGCTACCTTCACGGCTCTAGGTGAGATTTGTGAGGAGGAATAATGCTTTGTAGCCAAGCAGATCCACCCCATTACAAATATATTACTATGGCTGGTTATACCGCTAGCCAGATGCTTAGACTGGATTTGGCTTTTTTATTTACCTATGAAATTCTCTCAATGCCCTGGGATAGGCAGATGCTGTTGTTTAATAATATTAAAGGTATTGCATGATGTAAGCTGTTCCAGGTAAAGCAGCCTTTTGCAATTGACTGAAGGTGATTTTGTCAATGCCAATGGTGGTATTATTTTTGATCATCGCACAGTCAGCTAGATGTTCAGTCTGGGTTTGGCATTTTTGTCTACCTATCAAGTCCTTACCAAGGACCTGGGATAGGTAGATGTGGATGTTTGATGGTGTTACAGATATCATCAGAGAATCTTATTTTGCACCTTATTTTGCTGATCTTATTTTCTAGTCTAACCTTCCATTTTTGTGGTGCACTGTTTGGTTTTTTTTTTCTTCTTTGTTGATTTTGCATCCCAGGTATTCAGTTATAACTCCAGCTGTGCTGTACATTAGTTGATTTGTTTCTTGCAGTGAGTTGGTGCTTATACTTGATATTGCAGTATTTGCATCTTTTAATGCTTGTGCTAGCTGTTTCTTTGGAACAAGCTTCAATGCAGGCATCCTTATTCTGTTGTTTTTGTGCTGTTCTAGATGCTCAGTTATTCTTTGTTTCAATGCTTTTATTTCTTTAGTTAGAGCGCTTTGTTCTTCCTCTACTGCCAACTCCCCCTGGTTTGCCTCTGCATTCTGAGTTACTTCTGGCAGGGCTTTGATTTCTTTGCCCTGGGTAAACCTTTGCAGTTCGTCCAGTTCTGTTTCTGTGAATGCTTTATTTCGTATTATAAATTGACATTGATCTGCTAGTCTCTGTTCTGTTATTTCTGATTCTGGATATTGTTCTTTTCAGAACTGGTGCATTCGTTTCAGATATTTTCTTCTTGTTGGACTTGATCTGTAATAACAGATCATTATTTCTTTGTTTTCAATCACTGTGTATTTGCGATGGGTAAACACCTTTTCTTCCAGTAGTTCTGCAGCTGCTGGCCCTGGTTGCTCAGCCAACAGTCCTGAGTCCTGTGGCCCATTTTTCACCAGATATCCAGGAACTCCAACAACTACCACAGATCTTGTTAACCCGGGCAACATCTGAGCCGGTATGGCTTTCTGAAATTTATGTCTCACCATATTTTTTATGGGAGAGACACTCTTTGTCTGACTCCTCTGATGAGACCTGTCCAGTATGGTTGAACCTCTGGCATAGCTCTCATCTTCCTTTGAGCACACAAGCCCCACAACCACGTTAAGGTAGTGCCTCACTGGGAGATTGTTGTTGTTATTTATTATTACTATTATTCAGAATTATACAACATGCACTAAAATGTGGATGGGAGGGTACTAACAATATTGAATTTTTATTTTTTGCAAATTGGGGGGTGGGATCTCTCAGAGTTCAGTTGCTTCAGAACCTGCGGTCTGAAGGCTCAAAACACTTTACAAGGATTGTGCAGTAGAAACAGTGCTGTGTGGAAGTGTTCTGAAAGTGCAAGCCAGACACAAATAGGTCTCATGAATAAAGAGATGGGTCAAATCTGTATATTTTATCAGAGAACTGGAACGTATATTCTTGTTTCCAAAAGGTTCAGCAGTTCTCTACTGGTGACAATTCTGACATTTTTTTCTCTCCTTGTCTTACCAACGCATTCAACCAAGGTGATCTGCCGAGCCACAGTTCTTTGGACTAGAAAAGGCAGCCCAGATCCACTTCCAGTAGTGCAGTCATCATTCAGCAGGACCTGAATACAAATCAAACATGTGAAGAACCTTAGAGGAATAGATGAACAGGTATATTTTGGTGAGCGTCATAAGCATGGCAAGCCAGCTTCTGGAATTTCCAACTCCTTAGTAAGATGCACTCTGCACCACATGCCCACGAAGGAAGGAGGGGTTGGCAGCATTATGTGGCAATTGCTTCCATCACAGCAATGCAATGGGAACTTTTTTCAGGGTTTTTCCCCCCTTGTAATCCCTGGCAAAATCTGGCCCATTTTGACCATGATCTTCCTTTTGCTGGCTTCTCCCCCGCCCCAATATCTGGAATTCTTTCTAACCCTTTTACCTGCAGTGACAACTGCAGTTAACTGCACAGGAGGTGTCTGTATTTTCTTCTGTGTGATGAAGTAATAGGTTGCATCTGTGTAGTTTCTGCTTTCTCTTTGTACGGCATACCTTTTTGGTATACAGGTAGTCCTCGACTTACGAGCGCAACTGAGCCCAAAATTTCTGTTGCTAAGTGAGACATTTGCTAAGTGAGCTTTGCTCCGTTTTACAACCTTGCTTGTCCCGGGTGTTAAGTGAATCACTGCAGTTGTTAAGTTAGTAACCCGGTTGTTAAGTGAATCTGACTTCCCCCCTTGATTTTGCTTGTCAGAAGGTTGCAAAAGGTGATCACGTGATCCCGGGGACCCTGCCACGGTCATAATATAAACCAGTTGCCAAGCCTCTGAGGTTTGATCACGTGATCGTGGGGCTACTGCCAAGGTCGTAACTCTGTAAAACAGTCATACTGTATCTCCCATTTTTCAGTGCCATTGTAACTTTGAACGGTCACTAAATGAACTGTTGTAAGTCAAGGATTACCTGTACATGTGCATGGGAAGTATGTGCTCTGCTGGGGGCCACATAATCAGGAGGGAGGGAGGGAGGGAAGCTTAGAATGGAGCAATCATGAATATTCCAAGCAGCTGCTCAAGGGCTTATCCTACAGAGATACATTGGGGGTGTGTGTGCGCGCAGAGGGTGTTTCTGGATTCCCCCCCCCTGCAGTGTCTACTTGGATCACCCGCATTTTCAAATCCAGCATTTCTTTTGCCAGTTTTTCCTGTCATTCCAAATTCATTTCTAATCTGTACATTTTTCAAAATATTATGCAGCTGAAGGAAAGACGGTCTTGATCTACTTTCTGTACAGGTAGTCCTCGACGTACGACCACAATTGAGCCCAACATTTCTGTTGTTAAGTGAGACGCTTGTTAAGTGAATTTTACGACCTTTCTTGCCACAGTTGTTAAGTGAATCATTGCAGCAGATAAATTAGTAACCCGATTGTTAAGTCAATCTGGCTTCCCCATTGACTTTGTTTGTCATAGGAGGTCGCAAAAGCGGATCACATGGTGCCAGGACACTACAACCGTCATAAATATGAACCAGTTGCCAAATGTCTGAATTTTGATCACATGACTTCGGGAGAATGCTACAATGGTAGTAAGTGTGAAAAACAGTCATAAATCACTTTTTTCAATGCCCTTGTAATTTTGTTTACTAAACAAACTCTTGTAAATCGAGGACTACCTGTAAATTCTTTCCAATGTTCACTTGGGTTGGAAAGAATAACAAGTCAAGATCTAACACCAGCCAGAAATTACTCTAATGCACTTTTCGTCTTTTTGGTTTATCTTGATTTAGCTTATCTGGCTTCTCATCTCAGAAAACTTCTCCTCTACAGCTCATATTGAAGTTACTTTGAAAGAAACTTTAGTGCAGAGGTCCCCAATCTTTTGGGCACCAGGGATGGGTTATGTAGAGAGAGGTTTTTCTGGGGACCGGAGAGGGCGTGGTTTTGTGTGCTGCCTGCATCCCACAAATAGGGCTTTGCTTGTTTGTGCAAACTGGCATGCCGCGGCCTGGTACCGGTCTATGGACCGGAAGTTGGGGACCCCTGCTTTAGTGGATCTCTAGGATTCTTCCAATGGGAGAAGGCAAAAGTGCTAACAATAGCAGGGAACATGTAAATTACAGCCAAATGTATTCATCCAGTGGTGGGGCAATCAACAAAGAAAACAAGGCTGAACAATTTAGAGTGGAAAATATTCAACAGCAGTAAGGCAAAACAAGCCAAACGCAACCAGTACAAGTGCAGGTCACGATATTTGAGCCTAACCTGTCACCATTAAAACAATTTTGGCTTAGAATAAGGTGAACAACTAACCCCAGTGGCATTGAATTGCCATTCCTAATGCATACTTACTTCTAAGGTGTTGTCCCCAGCCAGAGAGTTCTTCAGCATAAAATCCACATCGCCCAGTTCATTAGACCCAAATGGCATATGTCTCCGCCGGCTTTGGGCCCATTTCCAGACAAAAAGACCAACTAATATAATGAGAATCAAAATAGCAAACAATGGAACCAGGACCATCAGGAGAAGATTCTTCAAAGATGGGCCCTCTTCAGGCAGGTCTTCATCTGATTGGAAGAAGAATCCATTTAGTTATTACTGCTTTTCTTTTCCTTTTATAAAACTTTATTACATTTCCAAAAAATATATACAAAATACAGGCAGTCCTCGACTTACGACCACAATTGAACCCCAAATTTACATTGCTAAATGAGACATTTGTTCAGTGAGTTTTGCCCCATTTCTTGCCACAGTTGTTAAGTGAATCATTGCAGTTGATAAGTTATTAGCCTGGTTCTTAAGTGGATCTGGCTTCCCCCTTGACTTTGCTTGTCAGAAGGTTGCAAAAGGTGATCACATGACCCCGGGACACTGAGACTGTCATGAATATGAACCAGTTGCCAAGCATCCGAATTTTGATCACGTGACCATGGGGATGCTGCAACGGTCATATGAAAAACAGTCATAAGCCACTTTTTCCAGTAAAGTTGTAACTTTGAATGGTCACTAAATGAACTGCTGTAAATTGAGGACTACCTGTACCAAAAAATTAAAAAAAGAAGAAAAAAGAAATTAGAGAGAAAAGAAGGAAAGGAAAAAGCAAAATTGGGAAAATGCAGACAAGAAGGGAAAAAAACTGTAGAAAAAAGTAATTCCTGACTTTTTTGGTGCAGATGCAAACATAAAATACAATGACCCTTTGTGTTAGAATCAACCCTAACATGTGGTATTTCTATATTCATAAACAAGTCCAATGAATAAATCCCAGGATTAAAGTTGGTTACTACTGCTTTTCTCGTGGCAACGGGTCCTATAGATTAACCATGTATAACTTCCCAGTTATTCTATACAAATGGAAATATCCTCCTGGAAGTAGGCATCAGAATTTCTTTATTCCATAACACAGGAAGCCATATAGTCTTTGGATTTTCATTTCCTCTGACGATATAATTAACAAGAAATAGGATTAAAATGGTGTCCAGAGGTGATTAAAATGATGCACCATTAAGGGAACTAGGGATGTCTAGCCTAACAAAGAGAAGGGCTAGGGGCGACATGTTAGCTGTCTTCCAGGACTTGAGGGGCTGCCAGAGAGAGGAGCATGGGTCAACTTATTCTCCAAAGCAGCTGAGGGTAGGACAAGAAACAATGGGTGGAAGCTGGTTAAAGAGAGATCCAGCCTAGAACTAAGGATAAATTTCTTGACAGTGAGAACAATTAATCAAAGGGAGACTTTGTTTCCTGGAGTTGTGGGTGCTCCATCACTGGAGTTTTTCAAGACAAGATTGGACAACCATTTGTC
>NW_015386228.1:0-33001 GCF_001527695.2 Protobothrops mucrosquamatus
CCATGGTTTTCCAACCCTACAGATCTCCTTCCCATCACATTCTATTATTCCCCCAAAATTTAGACAGTTGGACTGGAGATAGGCTCTCTGCCAGCCATCCAATGTAATTTCTGGTAACTGATTGCTTTTCAAAGTTTAATTTGGGAGTCATATCGGCCCATTTCAGAGTTCACGATAGGAGCTTGGTCCACGATCCAATCCGAGAAAAAGTTTTGTAATGGGAGTTGTTATTAAAAGTATTAAAACAATACTATCTGCAGAACACTAGAGACTAATTAGACTTTCTGGGATTCCAGATATTCACTGAGACACTAGAGGGCATGAATGAGGGGGTGGGGGAGGTATATTGGGGAAAAAAATGAAAAGGTTAGTTTTTTAAAATGTATATATTTTTTAAAAATGTATAGAAACTAAGCACCCTAAATAGGAAAATAACATCAAAATAGAGAATAAAATATGCCTCCACCGAGAAAATCATATCAAACCTGAAGAGTTTTGTTTCTTCATTTTAACTTATAAGTGTGTTTGCTTCCTTATTTATTTAACCCTTTTGCTTATTACTGGTTTATATTTGGAATGATTTCATAGATCATCCACAGTGGTGGGCAGGAAGAAATTGAAAATTGTCTGCTGACTGCTTTCTCTATTTTTACTCACTTTTTTCTTTATCCGCAATCATTTTTACAAAAGGTTATAAGAATTCAACTAGGAAAAAAAATACATTATGGAATGAGGATATTCTCCCTCCCTCCCTGTTCATATAGGTTCCCAGCAGGGATATGCTTTATAATCTAGAGCCAGCGGCAAGCTAAGAAGAGAGTGCTAGAGCATTTAACAAACTCTGAGGGGAGAGAAAGTTACAAGAAAATCACAAGAGGATGCTCACATTATAACATATATTAAAGAACCTTGTTTATCATTCAATGGGTAAAAAGCTCAAATGATTTTGCAAAAAGTTTGTCCTGCTTACAAATGTGAATAGATGTTTATTATTCCTCTGTTCATCTCCCAACATGACACAAAGAAAAAGATGAGAAAGTCAACTCAGCATGCCGATTTTCCCACTGGTGTCTTTCAAAATGTTTTGTCTGACCAGCCATCTACTCTAAAAAGCCTTCTGAATGAATTGCTGGATTTAAAATCACCCTGGACTGCCATCCATCAGGTGCCACTGTCAGATCATCCCCCACTCAGAAACCTGCCCTCCCAGAATATCCTTTTGTAGGGGGTGATGTGAAGTGACTGATGGTGTTAATTAAATAAGGAACACTGGTAGCTTGATTCTGACCCTGAGCAAATTTTGGTACATTTTAGGATGCGTATAATTCTTCAAAGACCTGCTGAACAGTACAAAGCAGAATTGCAGGCTGAAGTGGTATAGCATTTGCATGTGGTTTTTACTCTGATGTGCAAAGAAGCCTAACTATGGCATTTATGACAGATGGTTTGGCAGTGCTATTTGCCCAAGAAAGCAAAAGAAAAGCTCCTCTTGGCCCTAAGAGGATGGCATCATCAAGTGAATTATTATATTCCTATAAAGTTAAACACATATGCAAATGTTTGTTTGCATATGATCCCTAATGTACAGCCCTCATGGACAAGACTTCATTTCAGCTCCAATTTTAAGTATAAAACTCACTTGAGGGGAAAAAATGAGGCAAATATCTGCTTCATAGTCTAATCTACACTGGAAAGAGGATACTGAAGATAAAATGGGATAAAGTCATAGATACGATGCGGAATATCACAAAAGGTGGTGGAACAATATTTAATAAATAATTGAATTGTCTTACTTTTTTTGGTTTAGATTGATATCTTGCCTTTCCTCCAGAAGGTCAGAGTGATATATATTATATAGAATGCCCTCCTCCAATTTTTGTTACAAGAATATATCCACCAGATGGACAGGTTTGAGGGATGGCAATTGATTCAGTCACCCAGTGAGTTTCCGTGACTGAAGGTTGACTTTGGTCTCCATTTTTGAAGTCCAATAATTCTAACTCCACATCCAGTGAGGAAGATTATGTCACCAAATCCTTCAAAACAGGTTATCTGTAGCCAAACGGTATACAGGGGAAATGAATGGGAAAATATGAAAATAATCTCTATTCTTTTTTTACAATCAAAATAGAGTATGTATAGTTCTTCTCAACTTAATTCTGGAGCCAAACCAATGAAAGTAACTATTGCTTCAGTTCATTTACTTGACTTACATACCACAAATGAGCCCAACATTCCTGTTGCTAAACAAGGCAGTTGTTAAGTAAGTTTTGCTCCATTTTATGACCACAGTTGTTAAGTAAATCATTGTGGTTGTTAAGTGTTAAGTTGTTAAGCAAAATCTGACTTTCTCCCTTGACTTTGCTTGTTGGAAGCTGACTGGGAATATCACATGACCCCAGGACAGTGCAACAGTCATAAATATATGCCAGTTGCCAAGTGCCCAAACTTTGATCACATGGCCATGAGGAGGCTGCAATAGTCATAAGTGTGAAAACCAGTCATAAATCACTCTTTTCAGTGCCATTGTAATTTCAAACTATCACTAAATAAATGGTTTTAAGTTGAGGACTACCTGTATTTGGAATCTAGTGAGAAATAATATGATTCTAATACTTGCAAAATAAAATCTTATTATCCATATGTGCATGTAACATCCTCCAAAAAAGCCAAGTATTCAAAATGGTAGTTTATGAAAGACACAGAGGACAGTACAAGGTAACTAAGCCCTTATATAAATTAATGGACTTCTTTGCTCTTAGTTTTGTCCAGAAGTAATGGCTGCATGTCTCCCCAAATAATAGAGTAATAAAACAGAAAAACATTCCTTAGCAGTAATGAGGGGGGATAGCGGTAGCTGGCCAATCCACGTGGTTAGCTACAGTATGATGTGAAGCCAAATGCTACATTAAATGGACCTTTGATCTAATCAAATAGGACTTTTCTTATATTGCCACTACCAAACACTGTGAATGAATTTAAAACAACAACAAGAAATAGAAAGACGAGAAAGAGAAGCACTGACAAAGGCAGTACATTAAAACGGCCAAGGCTGAAGATATTTCTAAAAACAGTCTGCTGAAGTTTCCAAATGACTGGTAACATTTTCTCTTCTTAGACATTTTGTTGATATGGATTGTACATAACTAGTTTTTATCAAAAAACATATTGCTGAGCTAAATACTCTGTTCTGCATCAGCATCAAAAGTTTGACCTGTGGGTCTTGGAGGGGGAAAAAAATTGAGAAGTTAAAGCATTGGTTTCAACCTCGGAGCTAACTAATTCTCTTTATGTGGGCCAAATGACATGACCCATTACAATGTAGGTAATAAAATGCATAAAACTGCTTTTGCTTAGTACAGGAGATGTGAAACAAGTGCAAATTATAGGAGGGAAGAAGCTTGGGAAGATACACTTAACCCTCCCCTATCAAAGCCTCTTCACTCTACTTTTCCTCAGAGGGGTGTTCTAGATACATCAACATTTGGTGAAGCTCCAACATGCTTTGGACACCATATGTTTTAGGCATCCTAGTAGGAGTGAAGTTGCAATAGGAAACTGACAGGCAGGGAAGGATAGCACTCCTCGCCCACTCCTTTTCTTTTTAGAAGAAGCAGCTGTAAGAATTTTGCACAAGATATGCAGTTTGGCTTTATGAATATTGCCCAAACAAAGTCTAGGACTCTATTCTGGCCTTCATCCAAACTGAGGCTCTTTCCTTTAAATAGTAATATTTAATTAGTTGATGTAATGATTTTGGTAAGAAAATAATTCTAAAAGGACCATGTAGGTGCAGAGTTGGCTGATTGAGTTGGGGTCAAAACAACATTAGTTGCCTGTGGGAAATTAGTATCTGAGCTTTTGTAAGGGGGCATTTCTAAGTGTTATATCATATTGTTTGTACTCTGTAATACTTGGAATCAATTTCAAATATCTCCAAAGATCCATGAATGATATGCAAATAGAAATGTATTTTACCATACTTAATAAAATCATTACTCTTCTGTGATTTATTTTATGATAAAGGGTTTTGCATTTTCTGAGCTGATGGTATATGTGGATGGGTGTATACAGTTTATGGTCAATTATCAGCTGACAGTTACATATTACATATAATGAAAAGAGTCAATTAAAAAAACAGACGGCACAATAAAAAAATAATCTTACAGAGAAGGAGGAAAACAATAGCTACGTATATAACAGAGTTTTGCAGTCCTTGTAGAAATTTCTGGAGATGAAACAAGTAAAAGGAGAATATTTTCCTCCACCAAACATTATTAAATATCTATGCCAGGCTGTTGAAATAGGCAACACAGAAATTCGTGCAACTCTATTTTCTCCAAAAGGCAGAAGCTTGAACTGGGATGTGTATAAGTACATACAGTATATGCACACATAAAATTTCAAATATGCATAGAAATTAAGTGGAATTTAAACAATTTAATTTAGCCTAATTTAAATGTTGAATTTCAGATTTTCCCATTGTACAGAGATGTCAACCCAGGACATTAAAAAATGGAGCTTGAAGAATTTATCCATTTCTATTTTACGTTCATCCTATTTCCACATCTGAGAGTATACATTTTGGTGCATTTCTTTTATATGTTAACTTTCCTAGCAATTTGGGTACAAATGGTTTTCAAGCATTTATCTTTGATAAAATTAATCTCTGTATGTTGTTTTTAAGTGGTATATCTCTTTTTGTCATATTTCCCTCCACTACATCCATTTTGCATTTAATTTTGAACTTGAAAGTTATATCACTTGGAGAAAACTGACTTTCACAGGATAATTGAATTTCTGTTCATATATTGGTTGGAAAGTGCAAGATTAAATATGCTCCATTCAGTTTCAAAGATCAGCTGAATAACGTCTTCCCATTTGCACCTGAAACATCTGAAAAATTAACGCCTGATGTCAAGTAATGACATAAAATTAAATATCTTAGCAAAATTGCATTAAACCAGAATAGGTAATAGTGAAATGGAAAGCAGCAACCGGTAGAATATCTGCATATAAAGGCAGAGACCCATACTGTACTGGGTAAAGCCCTTGATCAAGGAATTCTGATCATGTCCTATTCAGCCATAAAGAACAGTGTGTGGATCTTGGTTCCAACTTTCTTGTATAGTTATATAATCATAAAGTGAGATAATTCCACCTATTCAGAAAGAAAATTTTAAATGTTCCTTGGAGGAAAGTGAAGATGTGATAGGATATTTCAAATAAAATGAAAGAATCATGGGCATAAGCAGAAACAATGTTGTTTTTCTATATTTCACTATTCTGCTTTGTTCAAAAGATTGAGTGGAAACTCAAACAGCTGCAAATTATCAGATTACATGGAAGGTCTATCTGATCTAGGCAGCAGAAATCCAGAGGACTGTGAGAAGTCCATAAAGAGAACCCATTTGGATTTTTGCAGCCTTATTCTGGTAGTCTGTATTACTTGTCTACCCAATCCAGTCTTGTCTACTCTAGCTGCATCACCATCAATTGTCTGATCCTTTTAAAATTAACATGTAATAATTTAGTCAGGGATCTTCTACATTACAGTATGTGTCAAGGGTTATTTGCTTCTGGATTGAGTTTTATCTTTTATAATGCTTTTTCATTTCCCTGAAAAAGTGTCAGTTTGTTTTTGCTTTCTTTTCCTTTATTTTTCTGACATTGGCATAAATGTTTGGGCTAGCTGGGAAAAGTTTGAAGCATGTTTGTGTGTGTGTGTGTGTGTTTTCTCTCAGAGCTTGCCTTTCAAGAGGAGGTACTGCAGCATAATTTCTGTTGTAATCAGACATTTACATTATTTGTGTGAGAGTGTTGAGGGTTAACCATAGCTAGTTTATTCATGATCTTATGCCTCATACTATCAGGTGTGGTTTGTAATGGGTGGCAATGATGTTCCAGCTTCAGGTGTTGGCTGCCCATCCAGTTTTTCTTCTTGAGTTCGGAATATAATGTGTAGTTGGTGTGTTACAAGTTATGAGAGCAGCATCCTCTTCATTACGTTGAAATATTGGGTAAGTAGCTGTTTCTCACTTGTGTGGATGCAGGTCTTTTGTCCATCCATAGTTCCATTGTATGTTTCATATATCCCCTCTCATTAGATCTACTGTTGCAGTAGCATCCCATCATTTCTAGGTTCTCTTGTCTCATCCATGTTTGGATTGTTCCAATAGCCCAGATATCATCATATCGTCCTGGTTCACCAATAGCTGATGCTAATCAGATTGTTAATCCAGGCAAGGTCTGAGCTGGCACAACACTCCATGTCACTCTCATATTTGAAATGTGAAATGTTAGGGCCCAAGGACCTCTATTGGTAAGGTAGGAACCATTTGGGATTCAAATCCAAGTCTCCCGCAGCAAAGGGAGTGCTCAAACCAGTGTGTGTGTGTGTGTGTGTGTGTGTGTAAAACAATGGAATGCTATACAAGTGTATAGTATGGAATGCTATACAAGTAAGTTAATAGCTTGGTCAGTAACTGATGAAATCATGGACTTGATCTATTCAGATTGTTGTTGTTTTCTTGTGTAGTTAGATATTGCTATGGATGTATGGGGACTGGAGGATAAAACTTACAAGGAACGGTTGCTGGAATTGGGTATATCTAGTTTAATGAAGAGATGGACGAGGGGGGACATGATAGCAGTGTTCCAATATCTCAGGGGCTGCCACAAAGAAGAGGGAGTCAAGCTATTTTCCAAAGCGCCTGAAGGCAGAACAAGAAGCAACGGATGGAAAATAACCAAAGAGAGAAGCAACCTAGAACTAAGGAGAAATTTCCTGACAGTTAGAACAATTAATCAGTGGAACAACCTGCCTCCAGAAGCGGTGAATGCTCCAACACTGGAAGTTTTTAAGAAGAGACTGGACAGCCATTTGTCCGAAATGGTATAGGGTTTCCTGCCTGAGCAGGGGGTTGGACTAGATGACCTCCAAGGTCCCTTCCAACGTCGTCGTCATCATCATCATCATCATCATCATCATCATCATCATCATCATCATCATCATCATCATCATCATCATCATCATCATTATTATTATTATTATTATTATTATTATTATTATTATTATTATTATGTCTATATTTTATTTTTCCATAAGTCTTAAAAATTGTATGAAATGATGCAAATGCACTCTGAATTTCTCTGAACCATGGAGAGGCAGCCAACAAAAGGGAACTAGGACAGAGAAATTTGAAACATCATGATAGAATGTTGAAGCTTTTTGTTTATGAAGAAAAACCAAGATGTTTTTATCTGGTATATCTTGTTCTAACCTTCCCTTCTTCTTAATGTTGATGTTGTGCTTGAGGAAGAGTTCTTATATAAATTGTGTTAACTTTCAGTTAACCTAATAAAGAATCAACAACTGTCCCTTTTTAAATGATGATTGAAAATTTAAGATTCAAGTCAGTATCAATTTACGTTTACTGTTCAATGAGCAAACCCCTTGTAATAGATCAATGTGCACAAATTAATTTATGTAACTATATTTGTCGCCCCTTCCCACAGTCCTAACAAATTCTGATTGGTAAACAACATAGTATAAAAGGAATCTCAATAGCAGTAAAACAAATTATTTTTTTTAAAGAATCTGTGGTAAGAGTCATCCCAAATCATCTAGGAAGACAATTTGGAACAGTATCATTTTCACCTGCTTGTATAATGCAAGAAGAGGTATCTATGGGGGGAAAACCTGATGTGGAGTTGTATGTCTTTGTCCCAGCCCTATGTACTTCTCCATTTAGTATAGGGGTCTTCTCAACTGATCTCTTAGACATTTTCAGACTGGATTGGCATAATCAATTTTGGCAAGATGTTGCCTGATACCAAGACTTTGAATTGGGCACAGAAGCCTGCTCATATTTATGGCAATCATTTTAAAAACAGAGTCATTCTGCACAAGTAGAGTGATCTGTCAACAGTCTGGTTGTTGTGTCTGTACCAGCTGCACGGAGAGTCCCAGCTGGAGTCAAATTAGATCTGATCCAGCTATGGCCCAAACTGGCATAGTAGGTGAAGCTCAGCTACCTGATTTCTACCTGTTATCTGAACATAGCTGAGCATCCAAGAAGACCTCCAAGTCATGAACCATGTCCTTTTGGAGGGGGGAATCCATTCCTTCCAGAGTTACTACCAATGACAAATAGCAAGTTCATGCTGATAGGATTTAATCTGAGCTTGTTTTGCTCTATCCAGATCCTTACAGCTTCCAGGCACCTGTTCAGGTCTTCTAGATTTCATGTTTAGTTCCATTTCCATTTCAATTTCCAGCTTGATATGGAAAACTCCTGCTACTTGGATCCTATCCATAACATAAAAATAAATTGGGAGAAGCTGTCTAATTATCCTGGTAGGAAAAAAAGTGGCATAATAACTCCAGTATTACAAATAAAGCATAAAAAAGAAGTGTGTCCTTGCTGAAGGATGGAAATTAGGGCACCAACTCAAACCCGACTCTTTAATTGGCATTTGCTATCTGATTAACAACTTTCATTCTGGAATCCAAATTTACAAAATGAATGAATGTCAGAGAGTGATTATTTGGAATCCCGGGATGAAAATGTCAATACAGTATTCAAATCTCAGTTCTAATTATTGGAATCAAAATGAGAAATGTTAAAAATTACAGTTCTTTTCCTTGGTCTAGTGCCCAGTGATCAGATAGCCAGAAGACTATCAACTAGCAAGAAAGGGCTGTAGGAGCAGAAAATATGCCACTGATGAGGGAAAGAAAATGGCTTAGGTATGGGTTTGTGTGGACTGCCGTTTTTGTTGTGTGGTGCAACTTTCAGTACATTTAGAAAGGTACCTTTCTTAGATTGAAATTTAGAGCACTTGAACAGAATATTTCCACTTGTCAATTTGACATTGCTAGATGTTTTGATAAGAATGTGCTTGTATGGAAGTTGATAGTTTGTATCCAACTTATTTATTCATAATTCTTGTTACAGTTTGTATAGTTCTGATATATCTATATACATATGTTCTATCCTGGAAAAGACAGCATATTATATTTGTTGTGATTTATGGTCAAAGAAATAAAATGCACTTCTATATTACACTGATGGAACAATCTGTTGTTGGTTTCTTATTTGCATTACCCTTTAACAGTTATTACTCTTTTGGTAAACAAAACCCCAAAGCAAAATTACCACCTGGGTTTTTTTTTGCCTGCTTCGTTCATTATAGGCTATAAACCACAGACAGAAATATAGTTTAATGCTTATTTTATTATTTTTTTTATAACGACCATAAATTCTGGAATACTTAAAAGAACAGACTCCATCAAGGGTAGGAAGTAAATATTTAGACCAAATGATCAACCCAGTGCCTTCTCACTGTTTTGACTGATCACTTTCAGAATTCCTTTCCAATACAGTCTGTGGTTTTGGGGACTACAGTAATGCAAAATATTTGGAAGATACACTAATTTTGATTTAGAGAATATAGTCATGTTGCTTTAAATTAGGCTTCAATCAATGAATAATGGCAAGATCTTTCTGATTGGAATAGAACTGTGGTCAAATCTGAGGTGTGAAATATGGCAAACTATTCTTCAGTATATTTTGCCATTTCTAATAAGTAATACAGTTCATTGCTCCTGGATCATGCTCATTATAGCTCTACAGCACAGATCCTTTGAAATATGTATCCAAGAAGAATTTAGGGCACCTAAATTCTTCTCAGCTTCCTGCCACTGAGATGTCTTGTCCTAATTACAGAAACCCTGTGGATACATATTGTTTGGACCATTGGCAAGAATGATCTGCTTTTTTCCAGCACTGGGTGAGGAGGGAGAAGCAAGAGAAAACTTGGTTAAAAAAATGTGGAAAGTGGGGCTTATACTCATGCTGAAGTCTAGATTTCACCTACTGTATAGACCTGCAGCCTTGTACATATTGCTTTCTCCTAGCCATTGTGTGTCCATTCATAAAACCATTAAAAATCCTTCAGACATTAAGTTAAGTTGGGGGAATGAGAATGAACAAGCAGCATTGGTGCATCAAAGTAAGAGAGGAACAGCGTAGTTGGAAATCCAGCTGATCTATAAAAATAAGGAGGTTCACCCTTATGGTAGCTTCTCTTATGGTAGCTTTGCAGATCTTGATTTTTCTGAGTTTGTCTCCCTATTTTTATCCTTTCCAGAATCTTAGAAGAAATTATGTAAAGAGATTCAGGCCTCTGTCCATCAGCAAACTTAACAGAAGGGGACAAGATTTCATGTGCGGAAAGACCTTGGCAAAAGAAATATGAGATTTAAAAAAAAATCCAATTCCGACTGTGGAGAGAGAAATCCTTGAAAATTTCTCTGAGGCTTCAAGACACAATTGGGCAAGCAGCTTGGAGCAGTAGCAATGGCTCTGTAGGAAGACAGCACACCCCACCCCCGAGAAAGAAATATTTTGGGGAATATTAAAAAGGCAGAATATTATATTTCCCAAAGGATCTTAAAGGCAGAAAAGCAGGCCCAGTTTTTCTTAATAGCCTCAGGCAGAGGCCAGTTCTGTAGAAATGCAGATTTGATAATCCTATTCAGATAGGATTAGAATCAGCAACCCCTCACCCAAAAATCCAACACAGGACATAGCCATCAGCCACAGCCCCAGAGAAGCAGGACATGACCTTTAGGACATAATAGTTACCACCTTTAAAGCGCTCCATGGCATAGGACCTGGATACCTCCGAGACCGCCTTCTGCCACAGATTCCCTCCCACAGACCGGTACGCTCCCACAGAGCGGGCCTCCTCAGGGTGCCGTCGGCCAAGCAATGTCGGCTGGCGACCCCCAGGGGGAGGGCCTTCTCTGTGGGTGCCCCCACCCTCTGGAACGAGCTNTGTAGTCACATAAGTCAGATTCATAAAGTAGAAAGGCAGTTCTAAACAAATTAGGATATCTACAATCAGGACTTTGAATGCAACTTGAAGCAAGCTAGAAGCCAGTGGAGATAAAACCAAACAGGAATGAAGTTCTCTCAACGATCAGATTAGAGCAAATGATTATTTTTCTGTAACTTTTGTACAGTGGTGGAAGATTTTCTTTAGAACCTCTGGATAGCAAAAGACTATAGCAAAGCAATCTTATATACAGGGTTCTAGTATTGGAGACTCCACAATTTCCAGAGCTCAAGTAGTGGCAAGCCATTTGGGCAAGGATAAGGGAGAAGCGATTTTGCTTCTGTAATTTTTTAAACAAAGCCTTCACAACCTGAGAGACATTTTTCAAATCAACTTTTAGGCTGGTTCAAATTTGCTCCCCCACTGAGGCCACTATTCCCGTTGAGGAGAATTTTACATGACAGATCTAGAGGGTTTTTCAGGATCTAGCCCTGTTATGCCAATGATCCACCTCCATTTAATCTCTTTCAATATCAACATACTAAGGTCAGAGGGAGGAAAGCTACAAATCTTTTCAAGGGGGCAGAGAATGTTGAATTAGAGACCGTTGTCTCAAAGGAGAACTCTTAATTAGGAGGAGAGTTCCTTTTTGAAAATGTTATGTTTTCAATCTTTGCATGATTTTTAGAACTGCATAATTATTTTCATTTTATTTGGAATGGTATGGATGCACCTACTGAACTCAGTTATCTGGATCAAATGGGAAAGAAGTGGTCATGTTTTCTAGAGGTTGTTTTTTGGCACTGAAATGCTTCCCAAATGAAACAACAAATGCAACATCACTATGAAACATATCTTGGCTTCCATTGCATGCCTTAAATTCCATGCATAAAAAGTTAGTTACTGTATGTGTGCATTAAATACACAGATTAATGTTGTTTAATCATTCCATCTAAAGACAATCCCTTGGTCTCAACATCTTTTCATAATTTAGCTGGATACATAATTTAATAAAACACTTTCACTGGGGTTCATGGAGACTTGCAGATTTCTCTGCTGTCTTAAGGCTTTGGTTCTTATCTTAAGAAATGGAATGGTCCTTACATTTCTCACTTTCTGCAGTTGATTAATGTCTTGAGCTTCAATAATAATCCTGACATTTCAGTTCTAGGTTGGCTCCATCTTGACACTGACATTGATAACAAAGCTGGTTTATTGATAGGTTGGATTATTATACTCTCCAGAATGTCAAAAGCAGGTGACAGTAGCTCTATATTAGCAAAATGCACTCTCTATTATCTGCCATTTATTCTATTACTGAACGTCACTGCTATAAAACTAATCAGGGTCTGATTAATACCAGATCAGCCTGCAGCAAGGGTATAAATAATCTTCACGTTCAATTATTATGTCTCTCAACCTCCTCAGAGCCCCCACAGGCCTGAGCTTACATGGCTGCAAGCCACTAGATATATTTTTTTTAGCTGTTTGAGCTTGTTTGGTTCAACCTCTGCTCCTTAAACATCATGCTCAACCATATTTATGAAATGCAAGAGACCAACAATTCTGCATGATTGCCAGCCTATGCCTCATTGCACCCACATGCTATTAACAAGAGAAAGGTCAGAGGTTGCTAATGAAATATTTAATTCAAGGAAGCTAGCTCTAGTCTATTTATATCTCATTCGGTCTTCTGCTCCATGACAGCCGCAGGATAGTTTACAGTAATCACCATGGTGGAAATATGTGAGAAATAGTGACTATGTGCCATTATAGGACTGGGGTATGAGCAAAATGCATGCTAAAGGCCTCAACTGAAGAAAGGCAATTCAATAGGCTTCTGTTTAAAAATGCAAGTAATTCCTCGGTTTAAAAATTGCACCCATGTTTTAGGGACAAGGAAGAATTCTGTTTTATTTTAAATCAACCAGTCAAATTTATAGTCTTCAAACTACGATGAGGATTGCAATACAGATTTCGCAATGCAGTCATTGGCTGCACAATTTGTGTACAGAAAGGGAAATGAGTATTTGAAAATGTCTACATTAGGAAAGTTGTGACCTGAGATGTAGAAAAATGAGTAGAAAAATTAATGTGTGGGGTTTTTTATATGCAGCTTTTTAAATAATTTACAGAATGGAGCTACTATTAAAAGGAACAAGTTCTTGAAAATCTGAAATGGCTCTTCAACCAGGCTTATTCTGAGTCATTTATGTATTTCGTTGCACTAAGAAATTTCCTTTCCTATCAGTGTAGTCATTGGGGCGCTGTGTGTGTTTGTGTGCGTGTGGGTATACATTTTTCTCTCACAGATATATTCCAAGAAACTATTGTTTTTTTAAACAATAACAACACAGTTTTCATTTTAGAAATGAAAATAAGGGTTACTTCAGATGAAAAGTTAATTTTGAGAATGTAATTAACATGTGTTTTTTTAAAAGTAAAGAGTCAGAGTATTAGTAATGAGGGAAGAAAGATTTATTATTTCTCTTTCTGCTTGTTGTGATCCAGGTAAAAACTACTTTTTTCCTAAATTTGTTCTTTATGTAATTCAAAAGAAACTTTATTGGCACATCTGCTGCGGCCATAAATCTCTAGGTTTTCAACCATGGATATGGGGAGGGGAGGCAATATAAGGGGAACAAACGATGACATATGGAAGGAGATATCATCATACAAATACTGTAACTCAGAGTTCCCCAACCTTTCAGGTTGGTGGCCCGAAGCAGGGAGGGAAGGGGGGAAAGGGATGGTTTTGGGGTGTGTGTGAATGAATGTGTGTGTATGCATGAACACCCACTGCTTTCATGAGTAAGGCTGTGAACACTCACACTAGTGGGGCCGCAAACACTTGCAACAACGCTCTCACAAGTTGGGCCATGAATGTCCACAATGCTTGCGGTAATGTTCACACGAGTGGGGCTGTGAGCATGTGCGCACACGTGCACGCACCAACCAGCCCCTTACGCAGCCCAGTGGTCAATAGGCTGTGGCCCAGTAGTGGGCCACAGCCCACAGTTTGGGGACCCTTGCTCTAACTCACATCCGTGTCAGATAAAGACGCAATATATAATTATAGTATGTATGTGATGACACGAGTCCCTATCCTGCCACAAATAGGGCTTATGTTGGAAATCACTATTTTGAGCTCCTTAAGCAAAGATGCAGTGGAAATCTAACAAATAAAGCAATAAAGCTACAGAAATATAATGCAAAATGTACAAGCAGTCTTTTCTTCAAGCTAAAAGTAAAGTAGCCAGCACCTATAATGATCTGACCAAAGAACATGAAGGTGCTGCACTAAGAAGCTTTAAATGCATATGTTTCCATGGTTTCACACTTAAAAGTTTATTTAATGAACTTTTGTGAACAGGTGAAGCAGAGCATATAAGGATTCTACTTTTGAGAGTCATTTCCTCTCCTTGACTTTCTATGTAGCCTTTCTATAAATCATTGCCAATCAGGCTTCATGGCAAACTGGATGTCCTGAAAGAACAGGGATGACATGGCGACGAAGGTAAGTGGCCAAAGGGTGAATTCTGGCCAACAAAGTCTCTCCAGAAAAAAAAGAGAGATCATGAGATTGCCCATGTGTACTCCAAACAACGGTTTCTTGTGAATAGACTGCAGGAACTAAGATTTTTGTGGTTGGGACAAGCAGCTGGGAATCAATAGAGTCCAACCAAAGTCACAGCCCATAATGTGGCCTACGTGGACATAAAGTTAGCTGGGCCTCATTTTTAGAAACTACTTCTTAACTCCTTTTCAGCAATGAGGCTTGTTTGCACATGTGCGGAATGAGATCCTAGCATGCTCACTGCAGTACTAACATGGAGAGTGTCCTTTTGTGTGGGTGTGCATGGCTATGATCCTTTTATTGCTGTTATGTTTTTCTATATACTGAAAAACAAACAAAAACAAACTCCAATTTACAACAATACCTCTATTATGGTAAAATTAGCCAGGTGTGCTAATTTTTCAGGAGTTTTATCATTTTTTAAATTGCGCACAGACACATTGGCGCATCCAGAAGTGGAAGCTACCACCTGTGGTCCAGGTCCCTTCCCCCCCTTCTCAGCAATCTGTCATCTCATGAGCATCTTTTCTCTTGGATGCTGTGTAGTGGAGTTTTCCCTGTGGGCAAACTACACTGAGTAAAATGTCCCACTTGGTTCTCTTTTATGCAAGAAACAATATGCTCTATAGGTGAAGCAATTGGTAGTTTAGTACTTTATCCCAAGACGCCGCTAGGCTTTTTATGTCATGTAAAGTGCAGATTGAGGTCTACAGAGTCACTGACGGTGAAACAGAATTATCTGCAACGTCTTACTTCCAAAAAGCACCCGTGGTGAGTGAGTCTTGCGAAGTAATTGTGCTTGTCACATATCAGCTTTATGATTATCGTGACATGTCAGCTGCAATCACTTGATTTCTCTTTGCTGATACAGTGACCTTGATATTTGCAGAACAAAGACTTGCCATAGATTTGCCCTGGATAAATTTTCTTTAGAGCTTAAATCTAAGAAGAGGAAGGTTAAATATAACTTCCTCTCGAAATCCTCATTGTAAAAGGAACAATATTTGCAAATTAAACTTGACCACGCTAAAGTGATTTTATTTTATTATTTATTCATTCATAATTATTTGAATACTGCTTTTAGCAGGCAGATCTATGGGTTACTTGGTTGAACTCAGGAACATAGAAGCAGCCGGGGCTCTCAATGGGATTGTGCCCAAATGACGTCTCCTAGAGCAGCTGCCCTGGAGTGTATGGGTGGGTGTTGTTACTTTAGTAAGGACCTCTGGGAGATGACGTGCCAAAGGAGATGGTTGGAGCAACAATGGCAGAAAATGAGGAATGGCTGCAAGTCCACATTTGAGCCTACAGTGTGCCCATAAGAGCAGCAAAGCTGTTATTACTTCTTCTTACTTATTGTCTTTATGGAAAGCAGACCAGTAGCAATATTTAGAGTTATACATTCTCTCTTCAGTTTTGACCAGAAAATCCCTTTACGGGCCTTTGTGAGCAGTTTGGCAAGCATTTTGAGGAATGCTCCCACATGCTCACTGAGCTGTGTGCTAGAAAGGCAGAATCTCATGAGATCCCACCTTGTCAGAAGGTCTAGGATTCTTTTGAGTTTTTGACACTCTTTCCATTCTGCTTCTTCAAAGTCCAGCTTTCATTTCCACAGAAAGTCACAGGGAATATCAGGGCTTGCACTATTTGATCTTTGTAGGTATAGATGCCTCATGGCATCTGAATATCTTTTCCAAGGCCCCACATGGCTCTTCCACAGTGTATTCTGTGGCATATTTCTTGACAAGAGTGTCCCTTTACCATTGATGGTTGATCCTAAAAGGTAGACGTTACCCACCATTTTGATATCTTCAAATATTACTGCAAATTCTAAGGCTGATTGTTCTCCCTGTTGTCATTATTTTGGCTTCTTTTATATTTCATTTTTGTCCCATGTTTTCACTCTGCTCCTTGACTTTTATTAATAGACCCTGCAGATCTTTTGCATCTTTTGACTATTAGTGCAGTGTCCTCAGTATAGCACAGGTTATTGATGTTTCTTTCTCCAGTGTTAAAATCATGGTCATCTAATTCCAACCCAGCTTCCCTTAATATATATTCAGCACATAGGTTGAATAAATGATTGGGGGAAATACAATTTGTCTCATTCTTTTACCAAAACCAGAGGCAGTCTGTTTCACGTTTTGTCTGTATTGTGGCTTCCTGATCCATATATAGGTTTCTCATAAGGACAATGAGATATACTGGGATGTTCATTTTTCTAAACACATTCCATTTGATATAATCAACACAATTGATTGCATTTCTGTAATCAATGACATACATACTGACTTCTTTTGGATATTCTTTGGCTTTCTCAATTACCCAGCATGCATCAGCAATAATGTCTTATGTTCCTCAGCCTTTTCTAAAGCCAGTTTTAAAAAACATCTAGGGCTCTTATAAGCGCTGGGTGATCTAATCATTATTATTAAGCAAAAATGGTACCCCTGCCTTAAAAACCAATATCTTGATCTTAGATAACTATGGGTCAGTCTCCAACCTATCATTTCTTGGTAAGGTCATTGAGAAGGTTGTTGGGTTTAGGCTCCAGAGGCCCTAGATTAGATGAATGATCTGAAGCCCTTCCAGTTGGTTTCAGGCATTGTCATGATATGGGGACTATGCTGAACACTGTTAAGGATGACTTATGATGGGATGTGGATAGGCGTGGTACAATCTCTTGATTCTGTTAGATTTTTCAGTAACATTCAGTAGTATCAATCATGACATTATTCTGGGCTGTCTGCAAGAGTTGGGGTTTGGGATTTTTAATTTTTTGATAGTGGTTTTATTCCAGTTTACTACTATGGGACTAGGTTTCCCCCCCACTTTCTTTAATAATCTAGAGGAAGGCACTAGGGGAATTTATCCACCTAGGATTAGGTACTGTCAATATATTGAGGATATCTAGCTTATATTTCTATCCCAAGCCAAGCAGGAGATGCAATGGAATGCCTGGAGGAGTAAGATAATGGGCTGAGTTAGATTCAATTATAAAACAGATTATAGTTGCATCCCAATAAGATGAAGTTACTTTTAGCACAGAAATACTCTGACTCTAGGGATGATCTTGCCTGTTGTCTAATACATAGATAGAAATAGACATACACACACACACACACACACACACACACACACTCACACAGTTAACAGGATGGCACTTCCTTGAACAAGCTTGTGTGCAGCTGGAGATTTCTCCTGGAGTCATACTTCTGCTATGACAGTGGAAGCCCTAGTTAAAATGGGATGTTTGGCCAACTTCAATGGGTCTTCACCTTTCCTGGATGAAGAGGCGCTAACTTATGCTCATGCCATTTCCTTTACACTACTGCAGCTCATTTTATGTATAGTTACCCTTGAAATTATGTATAGTTACCCTTGAAACTTCCTGAAAGTTAGAACAATTAACCAATGGAACAACCTGGCTCCAGAAGCGGTGAATGCTCCAACACTGGAAGTTTTTAAGAAGAGACTGGACAGCCATTTGTCTGAAATGATGTAGGGTTCCTGCCTGAGCAGGGGGTTGGACTCGATGACCTCCAAGGTCCCTTCCAACTTTATTATTATTATTATTATTATTATTATTATTATTATTATTATTATTATTATTATTATTATTATTATTATTATTATTATTATTATTATTATTATTATTATTATTATTATTATTATTATATTAACTTGCGAGCTGCATCTGGCACAGCTGGTTGGCTGCTGTCCAATTCTAAACGACTGAGCAAAATAATACTGACTTGGGAGAGCGGCATTGGTTGTCAGTGGGCTTGGAGTCCCAATTGAAAATACCAGTGGTTAACAATAAAAACCCTATTTGGCTTGGATCCTTCTTGTCTGCCTGCTAGTGGGGAGAGAATACTCTGGGGTGCCTACCCCCAGATTAGGGGAGGTTGGGGCTCAGAAAACTATTTCAGAAGCAGATCTTTTTCTTTCAAACAACATGGCACCTGACATTTGGTGGACTCCACCCATATGTCCTGTAGAAAAATAGTGGATAGTCCCCTTCTGGGGGGCATTTTGTCAGAAAGACCTGACCTAATGATAACAAGAACTTTTTTAAAAAAACATGCTTTATTTCTCATAGTTTGTTTTATAGATGCTTTTATGGATGCTCTTAGTTGTATATATTAAACGTTGCCTAGAATCAAACAAGTAAGCAGCATCCAAATGCTGGTGAGCAAGTAAATAAGTAAAAATAAATTCTAAACAGTTTACAACAAATATAAAAAGTATTACAAGATGAAAACAACAGTTCATGAAAGTATTACAGGAATTAATGGCTGGGAAAGAATAATATAAAAGCTGCCTCACTTTGCTTCTTTGGGGAACGTTTAGCAGAAAAACTGCTCAGAAATCTAAATCTATAGTTTATAATTATAATAACAAGAATAAAGGTGCTTGTTAGGAAATGCTCTCTAGAACTAAGTGGGGCTGGCTTCTAAGTCTGTTGGAGATTGGACACTTGGTAAAGCTGACTCTTCATCTGAATATGTACCATGTTCCATAAATGTCTTGAGTATTCGTTTTCCTGACATCAGTTGGACTGTGACAGCACCTACGGGACTTCTATTTTATCAGGCTGAATAATTCAAATAGAGAAACAGCAATTTGCCCTGCAAAACAAGTAACTTCCCTGTTCTCAGGAGATAGCATTGGGATCTCAAGGCAATATCATTTGAGTTGATCTCAACCAAAGCAAAATAAAGGGTGGGTGGTGGGTGGAAGGCATAAATATATAAAATCAGATTATTTTACTCTGATCTTTTGAAATATTTACCTAATATTTTCTTGGTATTTTTTTTTCTTCTTCAAAGGGAAGTATGAAACCAGCTGTTTTACATTACACAATCTGCATCTTTTGTGCCTGTAGAACATTCTGTAAATAAAATTCCCAAAGAAGTGATTAAAGGATTCCTCCTTCACAGAGAGGAAATCCATTCCATGTTAACTTTTATCTTAATCATCCAATAACTTTAGTAAGTAGTAGGAAACTTCATATTCTTCCCACCTTTCAATGCTTTCTCGAAGGCCTTTGCCAGAGAGAGATCAAGACAGTTAACCTGATTAAGTTGTAGTTACAAGGAACAATCTGACAACTGGTGGGCTTGTTTTGGTTAAATGATGTGCTGAAATAGGGGATAATTACTGGGATCTTAACAACCTTAGTTGTAGCTCCAGGAGTTTTGTCATCCCAGTATTATTTATCAGCAATGGAGCTGCTCTCCTGCTGGAGCTGTTGGTTATTGTGGAACTGTTGTGACAGCTCAGACAGGGAGGTTGCTTGGAGACATGGCTGATGCACACTGAGGTAGGCTGGTAGTATTAGGCAGCTTAGGTACAGCTCCTGGATCTGGGCTACACCCGGAAAACTATTAGATAGAAGCAGAGAGTTTGGAACCTCCGTGTTGCATCTAATGGCTGTCCAGAATTTCGGTGCTGATCTGGCAGCCTAACTTAAGATGGCTAAACTGCATCTATTAGTTCAGTTGTTATTCAAGATAAAGAACAAATTATGGCAAGAGATCACATTGTGTTTTATCTGAGGGCTTTATCTGACCAGCTCAGTTTTGCCCTTACTTGGCAAAACTTGTTCTATAATTAGATATAAACAATGGCCCCACTGAATAGAATTACCACATTGCAGCTATTAACTTAGACAACCATTGGAGGTCAACAAAAAGGGTTTTTTTCCTGCCATCTAATGATGATTGTGGATTTTTCAACTTACATCTGGTAATCCTAATATTGAATGTACAATCTCTGCCAACAGTTTGAATTCAGAATCCATTGTGAATCTGGTTTCGCTTCTGATATGGATTTCTAAGACTTAAAATAAAATGTGCCCACCACCTTTCTAGAGATGAGTGCATTTGAGAATACTTAAGAATCAGTGATCTGGAGAACCTAGAACTTAGTTCCATCAGGGTCAAGGATCTCTTCTTCCTCCTCCACCTCAAAAAAAACCCCTAACCTTAACCCCTTAGTAATTGCTGGTGTGATACCCACCTGGGATTAAAATAAGTTCTTGGTATTCCTTTGACACTTTTGTTACAGGTTGATTACGCTGAGAAGCATTTGACAGGAACCAGGGAACTGCCTGGTGGCAGGTTGTTTACATTTTTAATTCATGCACAAAACATAAGGAAATATATAAACTGTGAGCACTGCGAGGAAGGGTTGTGAAACAGGGCAGGTGTTTGCCATGGAGAGGGTACATAAATAAGCAACACAACAAATGTGTAAGTGTGAATCCTCAGAAGGCAGATGCTCCACTCTTGTTTCTACAGAGACCTCTCCAGGAATCCTTAAACATTGCCAATATTCTGGACATATTTTGGAGAGCAGTAGACACACGTTAAATGGAAATCTATCAGTAAATCAATGTTCTAATGCCATACTGAATCTACCTTGATCTCGGAATAAGATAATGCAGACACATAGTGGAACAGAGAACTGTCCCAGGTGACTTTTGCCAAACTGTATAGCCAAGGCTTCACTATGTGAATATTTTCAGTGAAAAAACAGCACTTTTGGAGAGGAACTGTCCTTTCCCAATGATATTTTTTTCACTTAAAAAACCAAATCAGAACAAAATACTGACTTTGTTCAGATTTGATTACATATCATTGCAAAATTAATTCAGAAGATTAACAATGCTTCCTTGCCTCAATCAAAACATGTGAATGCCACCATTCTTGACCTCATCATAAAAAAAAACTCCGAAAAAGGAGCAATTTTTCATTGGAAAAAATACCTGCAAAAAGTGTTTTTTCTGCTATGGACTCAGCCCATAAACAATACAGAGGCTGAGAATGGGTAAATTCAGTCCAAAGTCCCAACTAGTCTTCTAGTATTTTTGATCCTAAATCTGGTTTAGTATTCCTAACTATTTCTCCAGTTGTTCACTCCGTGCCTGGGCACAGCACCATGAATAAAAACAGGAGAAAGAGGCAGGGGGAAAAGCACATGCAGCAAGAGTATTGATGAACTATACATCGGAAGAATTCAGTCTTTTTTCCCACTTCAGGAATCCCCATAAGCAAATCAGTTAAAATTATTCATTCCTGAGAAATATTTAGATTTTTTTAACCCCTACTGTTTCTCTGGTTGAGAATGACAAATAGAATTTCTTTTCTGCTAAAGGTTGCATGGCAATTTCAACCTAGCCCAGAAGGTTTCAAGACACCTTGAAGACACTGAATTCCTGGGTTTGAGGCTTAGTGGATAAAATTATTCTTGAGCCCTTGATGAAGTTCCTTCCTTGAACTTCATTACTTGAAATGATTTGAAGATGCAACAAATTATGACTTAAACTCAGTTATAGAACTGAAAGCTGGTGATTAGTTTCCTGCAGGTATCTATTTTTTTTTGTCCATACAGTAATCATTATTTTGTAGTGTGAACTACAGTTTCAAAATATGATTGATCTCCAACACAAAAATTGGGCTTTGCTGAAGGGGGAAACCTGTTGCTGGTTAAAATTTGTCCAAATACCTCTTGGAAAATGTTGTCCTTGGCTTCAGGTTTGTGATTGCGGTTCCGGCGGACGTGCGGAGCGATCGATCTCTCTGCTGTCTGTTTTTTCCCCGCCAGGGGACCCTGAAGAGGGTCAGAAGTCACCCTGGAGGGGGATGAGTGTGAAGAGGACCCCCAAGTGATCGTGGAAGGGTGCCAGCCCTCCCATTTGATCCGGGGCAGCTCTTTGAACTGACAAGGAAAAAATCAGCCATGAACATGGCCAATCACTAATGCCGCTACCAGCCGAGGCCAAAATTACTAACAAGCACTTTGAAAGCACCGTGGAGGAATTGGGTGAGATCTTATCTTCTTTGTACCCCAAATATTTTCCTGCAAAAAGCTTCTTGAAATTTCTTCCCCCTGTGAGGAGAGAGGGAAGGGAACGTCTTTCTCCCACCCTCTAAAATGGCGGCGTCTGACTACCTAGGAGAAATAAAGCCTTGAAAAGAACAACTAAATAATTGGATTTGCATCTTCTTGATATTTGGGGACCCAAAAAGTTCCTACTCTCACGGGGACCTGTTAACTTATCTACTTATAAAAAAGATGAAAAAGAACTTAAATTGGATAAAAATGTAGCCCGTCTTGAAAAAAACTTTAAATGCTATCGGGGACATCTTATGATGAAGCTTGGTACAGCAAGTGAATATTCTTGTTAAAGAGACCTGCTCACTGTCAAAGCAAGAATATACAGTATATTCCTTCTGTCTTAGTATTAGATCTGTCCTTGGTGTTATCTAAAAGAGATAAAAGGCTGAGAGAACAGCTGGGTGATGAAATTGGTTTTTAGGAACTGTGGACGTGAACACTTACTGACTTTTGTTTAAAAAATAGTCTCCACTGAAGGACCATCTATAACCATATCAGACATGGAGGAGGATCAGCAACAAATTTCGGCTAGTTATAAACTTATACTTGAAAAAATTCTTGAAGCTACTGAGATAATTAAATCTAGACTGAAAGACAAAGGCACCAGCTTAAACCTACAAAGCGAAACCCTGATTGCAACCAAAGAACTTACAATTCAAAAAACAACAGAAGCAAAAGAAAGTAATACCAAGATGGAGGGTGCTAAAGATCAACAAGTACAGCTTACTGAAAACCTAGACAACCAAACAATAATCATAAAATTGGACATAACCATCTACTTAAACCAGAAAAAACCTGAGGAAGAAGACCAGATTGAATCGAAGATAAATATATTAGAGCAAATATGGGGATCTGAGCCACCAGGGCGACAACTTAACGACCATAAATGGGCCAGTTCCTCTGGAAAATTGATAACTAGATGGTCTCCTTTGATTCAAGTAACATGCACAAGAATGAAGGGAGATCTATCTGATGATTTAGAGGCATTGGTATGGAAGCCTGGTTGGCATAAAAAGAAAGCTAGAGTTAGATTTAAAAAATGGGGTCTTTTGATTTATTAGAGAGGATCCTAAAGTCTCAACTAATGGGCTAAAGGAAGATTTTAAGATGAAGGGAAATATGATTATTAGATTTAACTATTGTTGGAAAATGATAAAAAAAATAAGGGATTAATTGGTCTAATATTGAGGATTTAGATTTATAAGGGAAATAAAAATTAACTGTTAGGAAATAGCTTTGAATTATTGTTTAGCCCAGAGAATACAGATGATGGATTTGAGACAATAAAAGATACTCCATTCCTAAGTGGTGATGTACTAGGATGAGAAATAGAAAATGTTTATGAAATAAAATAAGAATATATTTATGTAAGTAATATGTGTAGTTAAGATACTATAACTTTTATGTAGTGAAATAAAGGAAATTTGGGTTACCTGAAATTTAAATACTATGGATATTAAAGGTTAAATTGGAATATTGTAATTAAAAATTAGGTAAAATTTAAAAGCAGGACATGGATATGTATAAGCAAAAAATATATTGATAAATGTTTCAACTGAGCTTGTTATAATTAGAAATTTACTAGCTCAAATATGATATAGCAAATGTTAAGGGAAAAAGAGAAGGAATTTTTGATGATGTAACCTGAGATATGTACTAAAGATTTTGTTATTGTACTATTGACTACCCAATCACCAGGCTGCTTTCCAAATATTCAAATGTAAAACTGGAAAACCAATAAAAACTTGTTATAAAAAAGAAAAGAAAAAGTTGTCCTTGATCTGGGATGTATAATATGATTGGGCAAATACTGGCTATTGACTTTGATATCTTTGATGGAAAGAACTGGAGTTTTCCACCAGTCTTGCTATTAGATCCAGAAAGATTTCCCAGTATACTGCCAATCATACAAAGAAGACTGAACTTCCACGATAGCCCTACTTCACGCTTCTGTTAATACAAAATGTGCTTTGAAGGCCTTGGTTCTCTCTTCTTGTTTACTGGTCTATCCTTCAGAAAGTTGGGGTAGACATGCCATTCTCTTGAAATCCCAGTAGAGCAATGAATCCCTAATACAATCTCACTAAAGGAACTAAAGTACAAATGGACGTAATCATACCTACGCACATCTGAGCACTATTTTTAAAGCATTGTAAATTTCTTCATTTTTTTAAAAATACTTTCTAGGCTGAAAACTCCCCAGCAGTTCTATATCAGCATTCACCTAGATCAGAGGTAGGCAACCTCGGCTCTTTTATGACTCATGGACTTCAACTCCCAGAATTCCTGAGTCATAAAAGAGCCGAGGTTGCCTCCCCCAGACCTAGATCTTGTGGTAGGAGAGCATTAAAGCCTCACTTTTTTTCCCTTCCTAGTACTTCTGCAATTGCTATCCTTCTGGTGTTTGTTTAAAAGAGAACCTCCCTCATGTTTTCCTTGCTTCCTTGCTTTGTTTAAATAATTAAGATGGCAAATGACTTTCTTCCCACAAAGCATCCAGCTGGCCAAATTGCTTTTGTGGATTCCTGAGGTGCAGCTGTGGGATCATGGCCAGAAAGTGCTGAAAATATTAGAAATGAGCCCCAATGAAACGGCTGTAGGATCTCCTTGACTATATTTACTCAAAATATATCCTCTTCAGTCTTCTGCAGCTTGATGGATTGGTATTGGATAATTGTAGCCAATATGTGACTATTTTCCAGCCAACACATGATTATTCTGGCCACTAAATGCAGCTTTTGGGCCCTGGAGGTCGGTGGGGAGAACACAATTAAATCAGTAATTGATAGTATCTGTCACTGGCTGCCCCTCTCCCTCATCTATTGCTCTTCCAGCAAATGAATGTCTGGGCTGTCACTTTGCTGCCTGGCTCTTTGTAGCTTCCAAAACTTTCCAGGACCCTACAGGTGGTTTGTTCCGAAAGAAGGAGAGAGGTTTTGCAAAAAGCAGGGACAAAGAACTTTCTCTCAAAATATGGCACCAGTGAGACCTTCCATTACACACTCCATGGTTTGCTGACCTGGATCCATTCTATGGGCCATTTTCTGTCCAATCAGTTACAAGAAAGAGGAACCCTCTGAATAAACAGTGGAGCTTCTCCAATGAACACTCAGCCTGCTGTATCTACCATCCGCCATGAATATCCAAGGGCTGCCCGGCAGCAAAACTGTTCCTAGAATAGCCCAAGTCCCAAATAAATGAGATCCAATGCATTTAGTTTGAGCAACTTCCATCTGTTCCTGCCAGATAATGGTTCTATAGGGCTACTTCTGGAAGGGCTCCTTTGACTTCCATTTTATGAATGGATATTTCTGCAGGCAGATAGGACAAAAGCAATCCAATAAGGGTACATGAACAGCTTTAGCCAATTGTATCTCTTCTGCCATTCGGAACTGGCTTTCATTCAGGAGGTTCTGGAGAACTTAAATTGCATTTGTAATTATTTTGTGAGTTATGTTTTATATTTAGCACAGGGGGAACACAAAATGTTAAGATGGCAACCAGAAACACACAATCAAAGCCCCATCCCTTTTCACAGTACATCACAACATGCAACGTATATAAAAAGGGAGCAAGGCTTCAATCACACAGTGTAGCGATTACCTTGCCTATTTAACCTCCCTTTGGCACACAGTCTTGGTTCTTTAACGTTTAAACTGCTTAGATTCATGAAAAGTTGGGCAGTCTATAAATAAAAGGGAAATAAATGAATATGTTTAACAAGATGCACAAATTATAAATACATTTTGTTTAATGAAATAGGTAGTCCTCAACTTACAAAAGTTCACTTAGTGACTGTTTGAAGTTACAACGGGATTGAAAAAAGTGAGTTAAGACCATTTTTCACACTTGTGACAGTTGCAGCATGCCCATAGTCACATGATCAAATCCAGATGCTTGGCAACTGATTCATATCAATGACGATTGCAGTGTCCCGGGGAGATGTGACCATCTTTTGCGATCGTCTGACGAGCAAAGTCAATGGGGAAGCCAGATTCACTTAACAACTTAACAACTGCAGGGATTCACTTAACAACAGTAACAAGAAAGGTCATAAAATATGGCAAAACTCAGTTAACAACTGTCTCACTTAACAACAGAAACGTTGGGCTCAAATGTGGCCGTAAGTTGAGGACTATCTGTATAAGCCAGGGGTAGGCAATCTTGGCTCTTTTATGACTCGTGGACTTCAACTCCCAGAATTCCTGAGCCAGCCATGCTCCATTCTGGGAGTTGAAGTCCACGAGTCATAAAAGAGCCAAGGTTGCCTACCCCTGGTATAAGCCAATGGTCAGAAAGCTGTGAAGTGGAGATAAAGGGATGATTGCGCTTTTCCAGAAATGGTTATAAAATTGCACAGGAAAACACTGCTTTCTCATTCTAGTTTATCAGTTTTGTTTTAAAAGGCTGCATTTCTACTGTCTCCATTTCTTGGAATGAGCCTCATTGAATTCCCCTCTAAATAGACATGTACGGGATTGCGTTATGCCAACAGCAATTTATCCAAATGTTCTGTAGGGGAAAAACAGATGGCTTTGTACAGGCCAGGAAAAAAAGGTGTAGGGGTAGAAGAACCTGCTGCTGTGTTAATGATGAGTTTGTAATTGGATCCTCTCTAAGGGGGCTGCATAATTACCTTGGAATTACTTAGGAGATCCGTATCTGAATAAGCGTGGCAAAGTGCAGGGCTGTTTCTTCTTATAACTTGGTTTTCTTCTGTGTGGGCACGCAGGGCAAAGAACCTATGTAAATGATGACCTGGCTTAATTTCTAAGTGTATTGGTTTGTGTATGTTTCCATACAGCTTAACCTTGGACCATCAATAGTAGAATGGGAATTCAAAGCTTTCTCAGAAAGATAGAAGGGTCTCTGTCTGTCGGATAAACATGATGAAGGGAGCAGCACAAAGATATCATAAATGGATGTCATGTTTCACTAGATCTATATGAAGGTTATCTCTTTTACACCACCTGTACCTCGTGGTGGACCTCAAACTATCCAAGAATACTCTAATGTCTTTGGTGATACATTTAAGAATTCAAATTCTTAAAAATGGAGAGTAGAAATGGGAGCATCCACAGCTCTTTGCAAGGTGTAAGGATGCTGAACTGTAGTTCCCATTCTTTCCAATTTTGTGAAGTCTGTTTTAGGTCATGAAATAATTAGGAGGAGAATAGTCAAAGTACCCTACCTAACTTTGGAGGAACTGGTCAAGATAGGCCAAAATATTACATTCACTGCTGTGTTCACTGAACAGGCTTAATTTGATCAATTAAAAGACCTAGCAGTTGTGAGAAGATTTAATTGTAGCTTTGAGTGTTATGTGGACCTCAGGCTATTTGATAGCTTATGACTCATTGTATTGAGTTAACCCAGAAATTGAATTAATTCAGTACACAAGTTGACATGTTGTGCCACCACGAACACACACTGCTAGTCATTTATACAATCACACTTTAGAGTAAACACAATTCAGAATATTTCATATACATTGCCCACATAAGGCTAAATTGTCTGTGTAAATAGATGATAGACACTGGACATTAATGTACACTTTGAAAATAATTCAAAATACATGTTTTGAATCTGGCATTCAACCTTTCATTCAGAATCTTTCATTCAGAACCTTTATTTATTAAAGCAGCCAATTTTCTACGCAGAATGTTGGAGAACATATTTCTATGGAAAAATTCAGAAATAACTGTTCACCCAAGTTATTTACCCATAACTATGATGAAGACTTTCACTTTATTTAGCTTTAGTTCATGGCGATCCTGATAGGGAACCCCAGTGGGGCAAATTTATGTCTGACTTGTCTTGCTGCCTTAACAAGATAGAATGGGATTGCCACTTCAAGGGCAAATGGAGAGCAATGAACCTTCCATTTGCACTCAACTAGAATTATTTTGACACAGATCTTTTCCTTAGCTCTATTAGACATGAATGGGGAATTGCTAATAACAGAATTGTCCAATTCTATTACTTTCATTGACAGGATATCTGGAGGTCAGAATTTGCCAATGACTTACCACTGATGGTTTAAGCAAAGAGAGTCTTCCTGTAGAACGATCTATTATGGATAAGAGCTTTCTAGATTATAGAAATCAAGAAACTAGTTAGCAGAACACAGAAACAGTGAATGAATTACTTTTCCTCCCCCCTAGGATTGTAAATGAGCAGAGGCCAACAATCCAGAAAAATATATATGGCACAAATCTATTATCAAAACTGTATGCCATCAAAATAAAAGAGAGACCTATTAAACAGCTACCAAACCATAAAGATGTTTAAATTCTAATTTTCCCCTGGCATTATCTGACATTTTACTGGCCCTCCAGATATATCTCAATTACTATATCTTTCACTGACAATTCAAAAATAGTGTCAGGTCTATATGATGGGCATGTAATTGTAGGATGAGTTACAATTAGTGCCAGAGCATTAGAAATTAAGCCTTAGCCTCCAGCTGTTGTTGTAAAGGCCAGTTTGACCTGCGATAAAGCTGCTCTCATCCATAATTTATCCTGGATGAGGTAGCTATCCTGGCATGTCTTGGAGGGATCTAAGGATGAGGTAGCTATCCTGGCATGTCTTGGAGGGATCAATCAAGTAGTCATCTCTCAGAGATGAGCCCAACTGGTTTTTGAGTTTGGTACCACCCACAAGGGCAGGGTATTTTGGTAGTTGCCTTTATGGCTTTCAGAGGCCTTGTACCAAAGACAATGGGAGGTGAGACACTGTGGTTGAAGGAGGGCTCTAAGCCTCAGGTGAGTTTGTTGCTGCTGAACCAGCATATCTGCTGCTCAGAAATATCCCTGGCTAAATACTTGCTTCTGTTGCTAGGTTGGTATCAGATCTTCTTCGTGAATTTAAGTTGTCTTCATAAAGTATTGAGTCTGTAAAAGAACGTATAACAACGCAGAAGTATGACAAAGGCATACTCTATTTGATGCTACACATTCTAACGGCTTCCAGATTGGTTTATGCTCAAAATTGGAGGAATAAGGGAATTCCAACGGAAGAAGAAATCCTGTATAAAATTTTATCATGTGCAGAGATGGACAGGCTTACAATGGCTATGAAAGATAAGACAGAACTGGAATATTTNTTCATCCCTGTTTGTTATACTCCAGGAGTTCCTGATTTTCTGAGGAGTCCAGGGCATTAAATGATATAAGAGACAGTTAGAATGCCTTGGAAGAAGATGAAGAGTGATTGTAACAACATGCATTGCAGATAACCTCAAGCTCATATGGGCAGGAAAACACTTACAGTATTTTTTTAGCTATTATTGTGTCTGCAGCTAGCTAACCAGCAACCTTTTTTAAGGTGACATACTCTCTGGGAAGGCAAAGTCAGAGGAACATCTTCAGAAGCTACGGTGAGCAATATTCTAAGCCCTTGTCAGATGAAGTCACTCAAATCTGCTCAGAGACTCTCTGGCTGGTTGCTTCTGTGCATGTTAATTGAGGTGTTGTTTTGTTCTATATCTGGTGGATGGTTGACCCTGTAAATTCCAAGGAACTGTCCAGATTTTTGGACCATTAACATGGCCACCTTTCCTTTAAACCCATGTGCTTCATGGTTAGTTAAGATTGCTAAGGAGTAACATGTGATTGGGTCCATACAGCGGTGAATGCATCCTTGAAGGAATGGTTTTACTTTTCTTGTAGGTGGTAAGGGAGCGCCTCCCCTCAGACATTGACATTACTGGATCTAATGCTGCTAGATAATTTTCATTCCATTTCTAATCTAGAAACCCCTGTCTTATGGGGCACCACGGGGTTTGACACTCTTAGCCTTTCTGCTTAATATCTTACATGAAACCACTCAGTGAGGTCCTCCATCACCAGAGGTTAAGTATGATGCTGAATTGTACATCTCACCCTGGCCTGGCCAATTGATGCTGTTGAGGTCTCATCCCAGTTCCTAAAGGCTGCAGAGGTCTAGTTGTAGAGGAAAAAGCTCAGGCTTAACCTTGACAAAACTAGAATAGAATAATAACTTTATTGTCACTTTGAATGTACACTAATCGGCATACATTAAAATGAAATTTCATTGCATTCAGCTCTCAAAGGGTTCACCACCTCTGATATACACTACATAAATATGACAAAAATAAATAAATAAATACAGAAGTATGCATATACCCCATATATTATATGACACAGAGAAACAACAGTCTAGTTCAGGTTATGTATACATGTGCATGGCGAGAAAAACGAATCTTGCAAGTTTACCAGACGGATGGCGTAGGGAACAAAGCTATTACAGAATCGGGTAGTCCTGTTAGAAATACTTCGAAACCTCCTCCCAGAGAGGAGCAACAGAAACAGACCATAGAGTGGGAGTGTGGAGTCTCTAACAATGCTTTGAGCTCTAAGCACATAGCGCTTATAAGCAGCATCCTGAATACCAGGAAGTGAGCTTCCTATGATCTTCTCGGCTGTCCTTACCATTCTCTGTATGGAGTTTCTATCTGAGGCACTGCTGCCACCAAACCAGACAGTGATGCAGTTTGTTAAAATGCTTTCAATCGTGCCTCTATAAAACGTGGCCAGGACAGAAGGAGAAAGATGTGCTCTCCTCATCTGACATAGGAAATCAGATGCTGGTTTGCACACTTCACTAAGGATGACATGTGGAGAGACCAATTCAGATTGTTGGTTATCTGCACCCCCAGATACTTAATACTGTTGACCACCTCTACAGCTGCATCCTTGATACTGAGTGGAGTATGACTATGCCGGCTCTTTCTGAAATCTACAATGATCTCCTTTGTTTTATCAATATTTAGAACCAGGTTACTTTTTAAAAATATATATTTTATTGATTTTTTAATATAAACATCTTGATATTTGGTAAACCGCGTGTTGTCTGGGTTTATATTTACAAAGTAATCACTATTGATTAATTTCTATATTCCAAAATCCACATTATAGCTTTGCTTGATTTTCTCTTCTTCCAATAATATTCTCTTTGCAACCTAAATTAATACAATTCTTATTAATTTGATAGGTAACAATTAAATATAAAGATTTTTCTAAAATTTCTACCAATAATAATCTCATCAATATCATGCTTCTTTTCTACCTGATCATCTTGGTTGCCTCGTCACAAATCCTGTTTACAATTTTATTTAAATTTATTTTCCCTGCAATGTTCAAAACATTTCTACTGGCTAAATTTTTCACAGAATTAATTACCTTAAAGTATTTAAATCTGTTTTCATATCTTAAAAAATAAGTAAGAAAAAGACACAAAAGACATAGAAAAAGAAAAGATGTGAGAGAGAGAGAAAGAAAAGAGAAAAAAGAAGAAAAAGAAAAAAATATACTACTTAAAATACATATCCCTCTTGAATTAGTATACACTTATTTCCAAATTCTTTCTGTTCTTTTTACCCATAATTAAACTTATGTTTAATCTTTAAATGTTCCATTTAATAAACCCAATCATCTAATCTTTTAACTCTATTCAAAACATTTTTCCCATTTTTTAGTTATCCATTGGAATTTTCTTAAATCAATTACATTTAAATATCTAAAACATTTCCTTTATGTTAATCATCCCACACATTTTTATAGTTCTCATATATTCCTTCTGATACACCCCATCATCTAATTCCTCAATTCTCACTTTAGCCCTCTTCTTTTGCCAAGCATCTCTCCCAATCAATATATTCTGTTGCATCAAAGACTCTTTCCATAATCTTGTAAATGTTGTGAATATAGTAGACAAATCAAATATCGTGTATTTGTAAAAAGATTTTGCCCTTTCATATTCATTGAAGATTTCTCTCATCATCCCTTGTCTCCCCATTTCTTGTGGTACTACCAACGGCTCAGCAATCCATTTTGTCAAATCTTTTTCCTTATCCTCAAATTGACCTTGTGATCTTAGAGTTATCTTTTCAATGTTCAATGTCCTTCTCCACTTGAATCTCCACTAGCTTATGTTCAGTTGTCTGCTTTACATGATCTCTCTCATTTTTTGTTTTCTGATCATTTGATTGTTGTGACGTTAAATTGAGAATGCATTCATTTAAATTTTCAAATTCATTTTTAATTTCCTCATGGTTTGAAGTTAACGTCATTTGCATTTGTTGTAACAGAACAAACATTTCTTCCAGGTATTTATTTTTTCTTGGTATGTTCTTTCTGCAGATCTCTGATGCTCCATAATGACCAAAAGTCCTTTCTCTGCCAATCACTTTAAAGTCGCAATTTAAAAAATATTTATAATCCAGGAAGGTCAATTTTTTCTAAGTTTTGTAGTTCTCACTTTATAGAAAAGAACAGCTGTTCTTTGTTTAATCAACACTTTGAAGGTCATGACAACAGGCTTTTCTTGCTGGGCTGTATATTTAGGGCAGTATTTTCATCCACCACTAGATGTCAGCACCAGTCCAATCCCCCCCCCTAAACTTAATTCGTCATTTCCGTTTAGAGGAGAGTGGAACAAAGACACACACCCCCTCACTTTTGGAGGATTTTTACTCCTGGGTTTTTCTTTTTTTCTCAGGAAATCAGTCAGGTAGAAGAGAGAAAATTAATATTCTTACCCAGTTCAGTCATGCTGTTTACAATCACGCTTAGTTTAGTGCTTTTTGGCTTCGGCTGCATGTAGCTTGGGCTAGATTCATGAATGACGCTAGCCTTTCTTCTGTCGGTT
>NW_015386228.1:33280-70719 GCF_001527695.2 Protobothrops mucrosquamatus
CCTGGGTTTTTCTTTTTTTCTCAGGAAATCAGTCAGGTAGAAGAGAGAAAATTAATATTCTTACCCAGTTCAGTCATGCTGTTTACAATCACGCTTAGTTTAGTGCTTTTTGGCTTCGGCTGCATGTAGCTTGGGCTAGATTCATGAATGACGCTAGCCTTTCTTCTGTCGGTTTTTGGAGAGCTTTCCCCAGACATCTGCCCAGGATCGACAGGGCTTCCCTCCTTCCTTGCCACCTCTCCGGGGTGGCTTTTGGCCCATTTAGGGTCCCCAAACAGAAAGAAATCAGCCGTAGGGCGCGGAGCCGCGATCCTTCAGCTGTTGCGCTAAACTGCACAGAACCGGAAGCCCCTAGAACCAGGTTACTTTTATTGCACTAGTCCACCAGAGCCTTCACCTCATCCCTATAAGCATCTTCATCCCAGATAAGACCCACCACTGCCGTGTCGTCTGCATACTTCACAATATGATTCGTAGCAGATTTGGCACAGCAGTCGTGGGTCATCAAGATGAATAGTAGCTGACTCAGGACACAGCCCTGTGGAGAACCTGTACTCATGGAGATGGAATTGGAAACTTTCTCTCCAACTCGCACAACCTGAGACCTATTAATAAGGAAATCAAGTGTCCAATTACCTAAAAGAGTATTAAAACCTAATAGGCCCAGTTTAGTCACCAGAGGCTGAGGGATGATTGTGCTGAATGCTGAACTAAAATCCACAAACAGCATTCGTACATGGGTATTCTTCCCCTCCAGGTGCACCAAGCTGAGATGAAGCACACAGGAAAGCGCATCTTCTACAGAGCAGTTCTTCCGATAGGCAAACTGTAGTGATTCAAATGTAGGGGGAAGGCATGAAACCATGTAGTCCTTTACCAGTTTCTCAAAACACTTCATCATAATGGAAGTGAATGCAACTGAACAGTAAACATTAAGGCATGTGATTTTAGGTTTTTTGGGCACTGGTACCATGTCTTAAAACATGATGGAACCATGGCCTGATGCAACAAGAGATTGAAGATGTCCGTGAGAACAGTGGCCAGCTGGTCAGCACACTCCTTAAGTACTCGCCCAGGGATATTATCTGGACCCGCAGCTTTCCGAGTGTTGACTTTCCACAGGACCTTCTGAACAGCAGTTGTATCAAACCTGAGCACCTACTCATCAGGAAGGGGAACAGTCTTCCTTGCTGGAACATAGTTTGTGGCCTCAAACCATCCAAAAAACATATTTAGCTTGTTTAGAGAGTCTGTGTTACTCTTACATGTCAGGAAAGCTGCCTTATAATCAGTAATTACTTGAATACCTTGCCACATATGTCTTGGGTCCATAGGTGGCAAGGTATTCAGGTAATTATTGATTATAAGGGATTAAAACTGAGTGGCCATATGTTTGTGGTCTTCCAAGTTCCATGAATTTTTCACCTTTTGTTCTGAACAAGGTAGCACTTCCCCAGGACAGTATGGATGTGCAATTTGGAAGTCCTCTCAAAAAGAAGATGGTATCTACAGCTGGGGGTGTCAGTTACATTGTCTGGTGTACCAATTACATTCTTTTCTGGACTGGAAATCTCAGAATATCTAAGAAATTGTTTTCCTCAAAATGTTTCTGCCAATCCAATAAGATCTGACAGACCAGGGCATGTTCCAGGTCCCCTCTACAAAACATTGTCTTCTAATTTTAATCAAAAGAATGTCCACTTGGGAAAAAAATGACATATCAAGTGTATATCTGGTATATTTTAAAAGGATATATTGCCATAAGAGGCAAGGGAAAATATATATTTTACAGGCTACTCAGGTAATATTAGGAAAAGTGTATACAAAACTATGTTTCTTGATGAAAATGATGTACAAGATCACAGAGATTTGTAATCCTGCTGCAGTTTAAATTTGCACATTTGACAGAAGGAATACTGGTGACCTTGATAAGTTTCCCATCATGCTGAACATTCTTACACCCAATTCTGCATTTTTATGGGTAGGATTGACTTATTATTTGTAATTTGCAAATGTTAGGGAAGAGCTCAACTAGAGAAAAGTAATACTTTGCCAAATTTATTGCCCGAAACAAAATCTGAATCTGAGATTTCCTACTCATAAGTCATCATCAGCTCCCAGCCATCAGCTCCAGTGATGGCCATGCCTGAATTTCCTGGGGCTTTAGTTGCATGCTTGCCTAATTTCAAATGTCCATTTTGATCTTCGGAATAGAGAAAACAAGAACCCGGATGGCACTCTTATTTTATGTAGACCACTGAGCAGTGGTGGGATTCAAATATGTGAACAACCGGTTCTCTGTGTGGATGCCGCTTCCAGAAGTCCATTCTGGGCCTGGGCAACAAAAAATTAGCTGCCGGTTCTGCCGAACTGGTGCGAACTGGCTGAATCCCACCACTGCCACTGAGATATATTGCACTTCTGAAGCAAACTCTCTCTTTCATTTGGTAATGCTTGACCCAGAAACCTCAGTCAGGATGGCACTCTCATTTTATGTAGACCACTGAGCAGTGGTGGGATTCAAATATGTGAACAACCGGTTCTCTGTGTGGATGCCGCTTCCAGAAGTCCATTCTGGGCCCGGGCAACAAAAAATTAGCTACCGGTTCTGCCGAAGTGGTGCGGACTGGCTGAATCCCACCACTGCCACTGAGATATATTGCACTTCTGAAGCAAACTCTCTCTTTCATTTGATAATGCTTGACCCAGAAACCTCAGTCAGGAGTCTGGAGAAAGACCAGGGAAGAGACAAAGGAAGAACTGTATTGATAGGACGGACCCAAAGCAGGGTAAGCTGAAAGTTAACAATAGCTTTTCACCCTAAAGTTGTGACAGTCTAAAAGGCCCTCTGGCAAGCTGTAATTAGGGAACTTTGCCAAAGAGAAGAAAGATCTGGTTTCCTCTGCACAGGAGGTTTTATCCTCTCATCTCCAGTCCTAAACACTTCTTTATGCATCTGTTTGTTTCATGGGTACAACAGAAGACACCAACAATCAGTAAAATTCCAAGGCTGATGTCAGCCGGTTCCATAAACCGGAATTAAGATTCAAACACTCCTTATTAAAAGCTCAAAGTTGGTATTAAAATTTATGGGATTATCTTCAGCACTTATTTCTGTATGATCCACTAGTCATGTTTCCATTAAGGAGTCCACAGAGCTCCCTGTCTTTTCTTATCTGCAACCATCAGAGACAACACAGAATAATTTTCTTTGATTTATATAAGGGTCAGGTGTCAACGCTGCTAATATCGGATGTTTTTTGCTTTGAAAACATAAGAAGGAAAATGGTTGCATCTCCATATGTTGTCAAAGCAAAAACGTCCGATGTTAGCAGCGTTGACACCAGGAGGATCAAATCTCTACATGTAAATAAATCTGTACTTGTTGTCAAGGTAACTAGTCTCTCCTTTGGATAGTTCAGGTGGGATTCATGGTTTCCCCCTTTTCCTCCTGCTACCGATAATTTGGCTTTCCAACTAACCAGAGAGGTAAGTTAGGCTGTAAGAGCACGGTGGCCTTCAGAAATGAAGCATTGAACAATTTCCAATGTTGCAAAACAGTTAACAAAGCCGCCTTCCCTTGTTTCACTACAGATATCTAGACAACACTTCTGCTGGGACCACCAGCAAATTGAAGAGGCTGTCTGTGAACACACCTGGGAAGTCGGGGTGGGGGGGTGGGGGGACTCTTTTTAGAGTGGCTGTTTGAACTATGCCAAGGAGTAGTTGCTTGAAGGTTCCAGAGAGAGGGGCTTTAGTTCTGCAAAGTCATTGGGAAGCAGCTGGATTCAAAAGGATTGTAGGAGCCTCCTCTCTTTTACTTAGGGAAGCAGATTGAATGGGAAAGCTAAGAATGTCTAATCAGGGGAAAGCCAAAGAGAGACCAAGGGAGGGAGGAAGATCCCTTGCTAAGTGCCTCTACTCCTTAACATCCTAGGAGTAAAAGGTGCAAAGACCAAAGATCCCCTTGAATGCTACATCGAGATTAGAATGGATCTACAGCTCCTTGGGTCGTCCTTTATCAAAGTAGGGGCAGCATATGCCCTCCTTTCATCATTTACCTAGACCAGGGGTAGGCAACCTTGGCTCTTTTATGACTCGTGGACTTCAACTCCCAGAATTCCTGAGCCAGCCATGCTGAGGGGAAAGGGAGAGGTTTCCAAGCTGAGCCATGCTGGCTCAGGAATTCTGGGAGTTGAAGTCCACAAGTCATAAAAGAGCCGAGGTTGCCTACCCCTGACCTAGACACCCAATCTTCTGGATTTTTCAGATCATGGTCTTTTTCAGAAAGACCCTGAGACATTTCTTTCAGTATGCTAGAATAGATTCTATCTGATCACTGACAATTTGAATTCCAAGTGGAGAGATGCCCAACTGTAAGCCTGCTCCTTCAAGCTTTTCTTCACAACTACCTAGTAGAAATTGCTTGGCCTGTTCTCTGAAAAGACCAGACCAAAATAGGAACTGTGCAGTCCTATATTTTCTGTCACCCTTTTGTCATCTTCACTCAACAGCTAGTAACCTGTTTCTTTTCTCTTACTTTGAATATTTTATTTTTGGACATATCTAGAGAAAAGTTACCTTTGGTTTTTGTTCTTACCATCTTTCATTAACTTTAGGTTGTTCTATGATGCAGTTTTCCTACAATGTGAAGCTAGTTGGATGTGTTCTTTCTTAGTGACCTGACTCCTCTTTCCATGTCCTACACAGTCCTTTGTGATTTTCAGCCTTTCACTAACTTTTTTTGTGCAACCACTTTGGTAACCTCTGCTGTCTTTCTTCCCCCACACACATACTTATTGGAAACGTGCATTTAGTATTTATTTTATGAATTTTCACCTGCTTTGAACTCTTTTTCTCTCAAGATTCTCCTGCCCTGGAATCCTACTTATCTTTATTCTGAGTTCATTAAAATCTGCTTCTTTAGAGCCCAAGGCTGATGCAACCTTAGTTTGCCTTATTATCAAGAATTCTAGTTTACATAACACCCCCCTCCTGCCATTTTTTTCAGGGATCAATCTGAATCATATTTGAAGAAGACAAACCCACCATCAAAAACGAATGTTTTGGTTCAGTGATTATCAAAAGGACGACAATGTAGTTACTTTCTGTTTAATTCTCCTTCCCTCCATCTGTTTGCTTTTCCTGTATATGCTAATGAGGAGCAGAAACTCTGTATAAGATATGTCCTTTTGAGAATATCTATTGCATTTATTTTACAAGGAGAGAGAGAGAAATAGAAGGGGGGGTTAGAGAAAACACAGCTTTTTGAAAGGCAGTCTTTACTTTGTTTCAAAGGCATTTTAAATGAACAACAAACCATTTCTTTTGTTTGGAACAAACAGTCTCTACTGTATTGCAAGAAAGAAACTTGAGTATGCTGCAAAAGGTTTTGCTTCACCAACCTACGCACTGATTTGTACAGTATGCTTAATTTGATATTTCATTTGAGAAAAATATCATTAGTTTTTTTTTTTTTAAGAATCAGTACATAATCTGGGAGAGCTAAAAGACTGGTGAAACAGAAAGAACTGGCAAGGAACAAAATAATGACTTTTTGGCTAAGAAAACAGGAACACTTTAAAAAACCTCAGACATATGTAATAATAATATTATTCTCGTTACTCTGAAATAATTGTACTTGAAAGAAGGAATTAATTAACTGTGTAGAATGCATAATTTACTACATGCAAAGCATTCACAGGGATTTTGGGGGCATTGTCGTTTTGAGTTGGCAGCTTGCACAGACATGACATGTTTGGGGGAGTTTTTTCAATGTTTCTATTTTAAAATGGGTAGCTAAAAATGTAATGTGTGAATGCAGCAACTGTTGTTACAGGAACAGTCTTCAAAGAGCCAGAACTGGTTGTGATTCCCTTCTTTCAAATACTCATTTGTGGCCATGTTATATGAGAAATGACTTGGAGGGCTACTTTTACTGTGGTGCTTTAATGCTTTGTCCTGTGGGAATGTCCCTTCTAGGCTTCCATATTGCAGGATGGCAAAATAGCTCTCCATTCCTTTGAAAACGTCAGGCTTTGGTAGTTTTATGAAGGGAGTGGGCTTTGAAAGACAAAGCAGTGGGGTAGGAGACAGATGGCCCTGGAGCCAGTTCACATACCTGTTCAGTCATGAACTTCCTTGAAAGACCTCAAAGTGGAATCGGCTGTCCAGAAGGATGCTACAAGATACAGGCTGCACCTGGGACTCTGCATATACTAGAAGGGGTATCATTCGAAAAGAGATTGTGATGAAAATCTCTATTATCACAGAATGGAGAAGACTGTCAGCTACGGAATTATAACTGGGGATCCAGGAAGAGAGCCTTCTTTGCCATTTCCCCCACCCTATGGAACATTTTTCCCTGAGAGGTGAGGTGGCAAAGTGGCTCTGTGGCTTTGCTTGGGGCTCACAGAAGAGCACGCTGCCAAGAAAGCCCTCCCCCACTTTGTAATTAACTTTTAATATTAATTTTTAATCCATTTAAATTGTAAATTTTATGTTTTAGTATTTGTCACTTGTACACTGCCCAGAGTTCCTCTGTGAGGAACATGGGTAGTCAAAAATAGATAGATAGATAGATAGATAGATAGATAGATAGATAGATAGATAGATAGATAGATAGATAGATAGATAGATAGATAGATAGATAGATAGATAGATAGATAGATAGATAGATAGATAGATAGATAGATAGTCTTACATTAAAGGGAGGCAGATTTCTGTTAAATGGTTGTGGCAAAAATCCTCCAAGTTCCCTGGAAAGGTGGTAGTGCCCCTTCATTGAATGTGGAATCCTGTCTTCTCCATCACTGACCAAAGCAAATTTTCCTTGTACAGAATTTAAACTCTGTCTCCCCCTATATTTATGTAGCTGTCATAATTTAAAAAAACCCCAAATATTAATAAATCTAATGCATACCATGAGCGGCAAGTTCATCTTAATTGGGCAATCCATTGATTAAGTTTGGGATCCCATGTGAGAACTATATGCCTGCAGGTGTGATGCTTGGCACCCACCAAGGCTTTTGCCTCACAAACATTTTAACTTTTAAAACAGACATGTCAAACACAAGGCCCGGGGGCCGGATGTGGCCTGCGAAGTGGTTTCATGTGGCCCGCGAAGCCATCCTGGAAACAGTGAGGGAACGGCCCCCGCTGCCTTGGCCCTGGCCCAGGCCGGCCAGGAGCCAATGTACAATTTTGTGGTGGCCATTTATGCTGAAACACATTCAGTCTTAGCTCCACAAGGCTGTATAGAAACAGCGAGGAACCAGCCCCTGCTGCATCGGCTCCACTCCCTGGGTGCATGCTGGGAGGTGTCACTCTTTGTGAGGAATGAAGAAATGGACCATGCCTTGGCGCTTGCCCCGGTCCCACCCCTTTCTGCCAGAGATCCTCAGATCTGTCCCACTCCTGCCCAGGCCCCTACAGTCACCCTTGATGCGAACGATGTAGAGCTGGCAATGACCACCCAGTAGGCCACACCCACTCCATCCACACCCACCCAGTATGCCACGCCCACCCTGGCCACACACCCCCAGCCCCCCGAGGGCAACCGCAATGCTGATGCGGCCCTCAATGAAATTGAGTTTGACACCCCTGTTTTAAAACATCGTTTCCATTTTAATATATATATATATATATTAAAGCAAGCTGCATCAGAACGTTGTTTAAATGGATAGACTCTCACTGTAGCATGGCCAAAGCAAAAGCAGAGGAAAGGAATCATCTCTTCCGCATCTGCAAACGCAATGGCTATCCAGTAAGGTTTATCAAACGCCATGGTGCGCCACCCAAACCCCAAGAGAATACACAGATCAGCAGGAAATCACCACAGGTGGCACGTGTTTCCCTCCCCTATATCAACAATGTGTCCGAAGCAACAGCTAGGCTACTAGCCCCCCATAACATAAAGGTAGCCCACAAACTGAACCAGACACTACGCTCTAGGATAATGCGCCCTAAAGATCCACTCCCCAATGCAGAAAAATCGGCGGTGGTGTATAGGATCAATTGCAAAGACTGTCCCTGCAATTATGTTGGGGAGACCTCCAAAAGATTAAAGACCCGGATACATGAGCACAAGCTAGCCATCAAAAGGTGCGAACAGCACTCACAGGTATGGATGCATGTGGCTGATTTTGGCCATCAGTTCGACCTCACCAATGTGCGTACCCTATCCCGTGATACTACCAAAGGAGGCCGCCTACTTAAAGAGGCTTGGCTCTCCGATAACAACTCGATAAACCGGCACATAGAACTCTGCCCGGCACACCAGGCATTGAGAGTGTGGGATAAACAAAATCAGGAATCCCAACAAAGACAATCCAGTTATGTGCCACAAGACCAAGGAAATAGGATAGTAGGGGAAGTGAAAGCACCACTGCAACCCATGGACAATCAGATGGGGGTTGCCAATAAACAACCAATATCCCCGGGGATATGCACACGTTCAACAAGAGCAAGAGAGCTGTTGAATAGGAGAGTGAGATCCAACACAGCAGGAGTTCCCCCAGATCCCTTAAGACACCCAGGGGGCACAACAACACCCCCTGATGAAAAAACAAGAACAAGAACACATTGGCAAAAAATCCTTGCACCAGAGATCCGAGTTTGCCCAATGAATGACATCAAAAGTACTCATATATGCACAGTAACAACAAAGCACAGAAACAACAGAGTGGAACCAAATGGACAGCGCATTGACAGCCCCACAATAAAAACTCGATTGCGACCGAGGGGAGATGACAACCCAGAAAGCTACAGGCAATATGAGCATTGTAATGATGGACACGTAATAAATAAATAAAAAAAGGGGGGGGAGGAATGAACGGCCACTCCAGCAGCTAACCCAGCACACAATCATAGAGATGCAAGAAAGAGGGGGACAGGCTCAAAAACGCAATGCAATAACACCCCCGTGAAGAGGGAACATGCACAATCCACACTAGACCAAAGAAACGGACTTAAACGAAGGTTGCAGCGCGATGATCGGGGCGACGCAAATGAAACAAACGTCGGAGAGGAGGAAGAGGGAGTGGAGACCATAGGAGGGGGTGCATGCGCAGGACATGGTCATAGACACATAGAAAGGATGATAGGAAAAGACGAGAGGAGAATATCAAGCCCACAGCCCAACAGGGTGAGAGGGAACAAATGGATGAATGGCCAAAAAAAGGGGGGAAGAGTACGGGAACCTTAAGAACCTGCAGTGGGATGATAGATAACAATACACGTACAAAGGGGGAGCGGGGGGGAAGGGAAGCAAGCAATGGAGTAGCAGCTTTGAATAACATCAAGAGAACAACCAATACACAGTTTGACCAACTAGGACCATCAAGCGGACCGGTAACAAGGTCCAGGAGCCGTGCGCAAAAACTGACCAACACTATAAAAGAGACTCCCATTTATCCATTTTAAGCCCTGACGATGTCAGTAGTTGGCCGACGAAAGCTTGGCATTAGATTAAACTTTTCTAGTTTAAATTTTTCCTGGTGTTCGTGTTTATTTGTTCTTTATAATATGACTTTACCCAGGATTCGTGTTTTTAACGAAATTAGCAATATATATATATTGGCAGGGTACAATACAAAATATTAACTTCCAGAATAATCTTTTATTTCTAGGACGCCCTGAGGTTCTGTATAGTTTCCATTGGCCTGTTTGAAAATAAAAAACTGTACATGACTTCAGGTCAGTCCTTCATTTATTAAATGTGGCTACTTGCTGATGAAAAAAAAAAGATAGCTATAGACTGATGTTGATCCTGAGAATTAGAGAGGGAAAAAGAGGATCACCTCTCTAGTTTGTCTTCTGGTAAATGGGTAGCTGCATTTTGTGAATGGCAAATCCTTGCGCGTGGCATCCCTTTTGTCCAGATGCCCATGCCAGACCTCGCAATGTCAAATATGACCACTACTCTGAAAAGATGGGATTTCTAACCTCTACTTCTCTCAAAGCGACCTCAGTAGTCACGTGGCGCAAAGATACTAACAGCGAGCAAGAATAAGGATTAGGAAAACTAGGATCAATTAAGGATGAACATGCATAGTTTCTTTTCATGATAGGAAAGTTAGATTAGAAAACAAATATAGGATTAAAAATGTGGGTCATTTTACAGATGGTGATGATGATTTCCCCTATTTTGCTGGTGGGTAGTTACGCCACTCTCCCATCTGAAGATACTAGTTTAAGTACAATATAGTGTAATGACTGTACGGTAGTATTTATGAATTGTTATTAGGTGGCATTACACTGTTGCTTTTGGAATTTAAAGTATGGTTTTGAAAGAGAATTTTTTCTCTTTTCCTTCTTTCATCCTCTACTGCAGAGTAGAGAAATTACTATTGATCTCTGACACTAGTTTGCATTCTTATAGAAACAAACAGAAGAAAAATAATTGTAAAAAAGCTAACTTACACAGTAAAAGCTAACTTTCAGTAAAGAAAGAACTAGAGGCATTTTTAGTCCTATAAATTCTAATAGTAACAGCCTGATAAGGAATCCAAAAGAAAGTAAATAAATCCTGCAAGGTTATTTGTTAACATGCAAATTTCTTCTTATTATTGTTATGTGTTTCACCAGCGCTGACATTGTCAGGTTTCCAAAAGTGGTTGTTGGATGCCTTTGGCTGCTGTGGTTTGTTTTTGTCATGATGCATTTGGGCGTGTGAGGGACAAAAAGGAAAAAATAAAAGAGTTTATACCTCTTACTTCGAGGGCTAAACAATAAATGGAAGTCACAAATGTTACCTTTAATAAACTAATTTTAGAGATCTGTAGCGGCAGCTGGTACCCAGAATGCTGGAGATTTGTCATATAGAAGAAATGTGGTAGCATACCAGCTTGCCCTGCAGCCTTTCAATTGCAATTTAATATAGAATCAGTTACTAACTTATTCCACTCTTAGAACTGTACCTCTGGAATTGGCTCTGTGGGTGACAAAAGTCACTGAAAGGCACCATAAAAGAGGCATTCCAAATCTGTGGTGATCCATTTGGTTGAAGGAAAATAGAGGAGTTATTTTTCCACCTCTTGCCCAGTCTCCTGTGTATTTTCTTCCCTGCATTATGAGCTCAGGATGCAAAACGTATCACTAATGCAAGCAAGCAAAAGAATAACACCATAGGTATGCCCTTAAGTCTGTCATCCTGAAAAACCCAGATATTCTGAGTAAAGCTCCCATGTATATTTTGCTCCTTTGCCCTCAAGATATGGCTATTCCTGCCACTGGGAAAATGAAATGAAAGAGCTGGTCTACTTAAAGCCTACTTTTGTGGATCTATCAAACTTTCATTCTACACCGAGGACCAAATAGTAACCTAAAATGCATTACCAGTTTCAGCTAGGCTACTTCCAACCACATTCTTTCATCTGCGATTGTAGCGAATATCTTCTTTCATCTTCTTGCATTTGTCAAGTGGTTATTCAAGCAATTGCTAACTCAATGGAATTTGAGAATAGATGTCAGAGATGACTTTAAGAATATCCATACTACATGTGTTTTGCAGGTTGACTAGCTGCAAGCATAAAGCAGTGCTGATAAGCAAACAGCACCTAATGTATCCAGGCAGCATTCAGCTTGGCATGCAAATGGGGGAATGCATTCCTCAAGTGCTTTGCAAATTTGTCACAACAGGTTTTGAGGGCTCTTCAGCTGGGTTTTTCTGGGCAGATGACACTAAGTGCTTGATACCTTAAAGTGCTTTGCTGGAAGGCTTCTAGAGAATAAAGACTGTTTGCAATCCTTGCTGCCCCCTGTGCATTAACATATAACCAGTTGGCCCTATATCTTACATCTTTTGAAATGTAAAGTCTCATTTACAGCCTGTGTGATTCTGAGCAGTGTTAAATCTTCACCGTTCATAGATTCAATGGGAGAAAATGAAAAGAACATAATTGTTTGATTCTATCACATAATCCCCATTTAAAGGGGGGGGACACATTTCTATTTTGGAATGCAATCATCACTTTAAGTATTATTGGTGTCAGTTTGCTGGACTTTTTGGCAGGAGGACAAAGAAATAGCCAGGACTGTAGAAAGGAATAGGACAGAGGCTCAGGAGTGTCCATGGGAGTCAAAAAAGTTAAGATGTCAGTCACAACTATGCAATCAATCCCCACCCCTTTTACATGAATTACACATGTGAGGATGAAGAGGATGGGGCTTCAATAATATTGAGGTCTCCCTGTCAAGAGAGAAACAGTACGGGAAAATTTTTGCTTCTTGCTACTCCTCCTCTTCATTTTCCCTTTTAATGCCAAACTGAATTGAAATTCATAGTTGGATGTTGGTACCAAAGATTTCAATATGTCAGTTTGGGCTTAAGGTAGGAATAGTCTGAAAGGACAATTTGCAAGGATTCAGGGCCAATTGAATCTGAACTGTTTGATAATAAGAATAACTTCAATAGTTGAAATAAAGAAAACGATCTCTTTCCCTCTCTTTGTATTTATTCAGTTACACAGGAAAAAAAACCCCAAAAAGAGAGACCATTATAAATAAATAAAACTTAGAAGTTTGTGTGCTGAAACCAAATTTCTAGGTGTCAAATGTGCTCAAAGGCACGATATTATTTATTGTAAATACTTGTCTGTTGATCTGGCTCTGGTTGATGGATCTTAATGTTCTACTAAGAAACAAAAACAAGCAAACATTATTCTGACAAGTTCCAAATCTGTCCACCCCTGGCTGAAGGATATGTCTTCCAAGCCATAAACAGTCTTTCCCCTGGTATACACCCAGATCAGACAAGCAGGTGCACAAGTAGATGGTTACTTAGATAGTAGGTTGGACTGTGTTATTTTTACACAGTGCAATTTTACTTTTCAGTAGCTGGAAACTGCAATTGTGGAAACATTAACACTGGTGGGTTCAAGCTGAGAATTGTTCTTGAATGCTTGTAACATATAAATTGACATTTTAATTGCAGGCTACCAGCTGGTGTTTTGAGAAGATGGTGACAACAGTGATTATTTAAACTTTCAGCACACACCTGGTGTGCTGCACTTAAACAGGTGGTTTGGTGCTTTTTCAATCTTGCCTGAGGGTAAATGTTTTGTTTGCCTTTTTTTTCCTTTAAAAAGGATGTGCATTGAATGTAAAGCTTAATACAGGAATATTAAGCTTTAGGTTTAGATGGTGAATCACACTGTTTGCTAAAGTAGAACATTTTCCTTCTTTAATTATTGGTAAGGACAACATTCCCATGATACCATTTTGCTCATAAAACTGCCTCTGCGTTTAAACTGGTTTAAGCCATAAATCTTTATAATACAACTTGGGGGCAGGAACAATATTTAAGAAATGCATATCTAAACAAGTTCAGAGTTCATTTTCCCTCTTCAAAAGAACTGAGTTCATGCCTTGTACTAATCAATCATTTGTTTTAACCACTGATAGCTCAACAAGCCAGACTTGTGGTTCATCCATGATGCTAAACTATCATAATGTTCAAATCAAACAGAGTTTATCAATTGAACAAATCAACTGCAATTTTGCCTGATGCCTGTGAAGGCAGATGAGGAATAACTTTATCTCCTGTGTGGAATCGTTAGTGGTAGCATTAGGAGGTTAACATTATGGTGCTCCTAAAGATGTCCTTTGTACTTTGAATTTGATTTTAAAAGGTTCTTTGGAGACATGGGAGTACCAGTGTAACCTCTCTGGGCAATGTTTTAAAACAAATACTTCTTTTCCCAGGATCATGTGAGCATAACTTAGAAAAGATTGGTCCAACAAACTATCATCCCTAAATGTAAGGTGTAATACAGAGGTCTTCAAACTTGGCCCTTTTATGATTTGTGGACTTCAACTCCCAGAATTCTTCAGCCAGGCAGACCCCTGGTGTAATATATACCACATACAAGTGTTACTTTCCTTCCCTCTGTGCTACTCTCTACAACCATCAAAACCATTAGTCCAGGGGTGTCAAACTCGCAATGACACGTGACGTGTGGCGACGTATCACGACTTTTTTCCCATTGCCAGCAATGGGATGGTCGCAGTTTCGGCATGATGCATCTGGCCCGCGGCTGGCAGTTTGACACCCCTGCATTAGTCAGATCTTCTTCCTCGTGTTGGCTATCAAGAGCTTCAACCCACTGGATATTACAGGAGATGGGGAAGACTAGATAAACCTCCATTTGATCCAGAAAAAGGGAGATGCTTCTGCATTACTTGCTGAAATAGGAAGTTCTGTGCTAAGCTCTAATCAGAACTATTGATTTAAGATGCTTCTGGCCATAAAACACTTTTTATGTAGGCTAACCAAATAAAAAGGGCTAACTGAAGGTCACCTCAGGGTCATTCCTCCTGTCTCCTCTACAGAAGCTCAACGCCTTTCACACTGTCCAACTCCACTGGCTAAATTTCTCTCTGCCATGCAACTACTAAAGGCAAAGCCATTTGTTAGGCTTGAATGATGGCTGCCTTAATAATCTTGCCATGTGCCTGTGGGATGTACTTTAAGAACCATGGCACAGTGGATAGAATGCAGTATTGCAGGCTAACTCTGTGGACTGCCAGGAGTTCAATTCTCACCGGCTTGAGGTTGACTCAGCCTTCCATCCTTCCGAGGTCGGTAAAATGAGGACCCAGACTGTTGAGGGCAATATGCTGACTATGTAAACCCCTTAGAGACTGCTGTAAAGCACTGTGAAGTGGTATATAAGTCTAAGTGCTATTGCTATTGCTATTTGTGGCTTCTCACTTGAAGTTGGGCAGAGAATAGGATAAACATCTTTCAACTAAGTTAGCACAATTCTGCTTGTGTTTTTATAAGGCTCTTTAAAAAGCTGTGGGGTAAGAAGAGAAGAATCAGGGGGGTCATTCAATAATGAGGGTATTACCAGTCTAGATCGTGATGAACCTCTGTTTTTTCCAATTCATGCTGAAGAATCGAGAATCTACTGAGACAGGCAACTCCATGGATTGATGCTACTTCCATTCAATGGCTATGAAGTGGATTGGACAGTCTCTGCACAGCCCTTAAATACACCTTGGCTGTTAATACAATTGAGTTAGGAAGACTGGGATCCCACGTCGATCATTTCATTAAAGAATGCTTACTTTTATGGAAAGCTTCCTACCTCTCTTACTTTTTTTTAACATCCTATTATCTGTTTAAAACAATTGTTGGCATGACAGCATTATAAAACTAATAGCAGCCTCAGAGTTGCTGTGAGTTTGATGGACTAATAATTTAAACAAGAATGAAAACATATAAAATACATTCTATGTTATTTGTGAGGCATGCAGCGTGCTTGAAGGGGGAAATCAATCTTAGCAACAGGAAGGAAATATTTGAAATCCTCCTTTGGCCATGCAATTTCTTAGGATTGAATTGCATTACTCCATTTTGCCCAAAGAGATGACAGGGCCAAGTTCTTATCTCCTCTGAACGTACTGTGTAAATGTTGAATCAACTGCAGTTACGATAAACACATTTGTGCTGCAAGCGAAAAAGTAATAACCATTTTCAAGGCTAATTGTGCAATAAGTGGGCTAGCAGCAGAAATTGTCACAATGTGCAATCTTACACTTAACTAATCCCTACTGAGACTAATGGACTTCCAGTCATATAACATTAGGCTGGTGGTAGCTAATAACATGAGTTTATTACCTCTGCTACATATGCTGCAAGGATTCAGGATGAAGGATCTGTAACATCTGCAAATATGACTTGTCAGCTGAGACAGCTCTTCAGGTATGAGCAGCAGGAAAGAGAGATGCAAGCTCAGTCTTGGGGAATTCATGGGAAGCTTTAAAAGCCTGTGTAGGTAATGGATACATTGAAGAGAGGGCATAAGCCAAAGGTGCTGAAAATCCATTGGCCAGGCTGCTGGAAAATGCAGCCATAATGTTCCCCCCACCACAATGGTAATAAGAATTTTAGAATTATAAGCCACCCAGAGTCACTTGGTTGAGTTGGGTGGCTATAGAAATTGAATAAATACATAAACAAACTAGAACCTGATCCACGGATCTCCATTCAGCAGATTTGATACACAGTGATCCAAAATTTAGCTCCATCTGCTCCCCCATCTCAAAGTACGAGGTATCTTGTTTCTCCAATGGACTGGACAAATGACATGTGTGTATAATTATGTATTAATAATGGGAAATGGCACTGACCTATTTGGTTAGGAATAAAACAAATACTTTTATAAAATATTGAAAACGTTTTAGGGACTTTTTGCTGAAAACGAAACAAAAACTGATGCTTGATGGATTTGATGATTGAAAAAAAGGGTTAAATAAAGAGTTGAAAGGATCTTTTGTAGCATTAATAACGAGTTTGCTAACATGTTGAAAAGGTCAGAGGTCACTTTCTTTTTCTGATTCTTGCTTCTTTAATTAGTTCCTCTTCTTTCTTTTCCTGTTTTCCTCCCCACGTCCTTTTTCTTTCATCTTTTTCCCTTTTATTTTTTCTTTATACTTATCTTTTGTGTATATAAAAACTTTCAGTAAAACGTTATATAAAAATAATTAGGTAATGGCACATTTATGCAACTTACCAAAATTGTTGGAAACAAAGCAAAAATAACAATTGTATAATGTTGTTCTATGACGGTAATAAACTTAACTAAAAATACGCACATCTAATGTCAATTACATAAATTTAGGTTTAACAGACAATTCAAATTTCCTTCCTCCCATTAAACTGAGACTTATCATAGCGTGCAACATATGCCACTGCCATGAAAAGAAACAAGGCTAGTGGAACAAGTCAGTTGTCCCTGCAGATCAGCTAAAATTGGGTAGAATCGTGGGCAGCATTAATGATACAACTGAGGACCACAATTTTTTATAAGGAGACATATTTGGAATTTTGGCAGTAAGTTATAGATACATTGTGAAATGGTTGCCATGGTGAGCATAATTCTTCAGCACCAATGATGACACCCATGGGCGATCATCAGGCTAACCGCCCACTATATTTTACAAATATTTTCATTTAAAAAGAAATGAATGGGAAGGTAGTATCCTGCAAAGCAAAACAGAACTTCCCTGCATAATAAATTTCCCAATATGTTTTTGGGCTTCCCAAAAGACTTGGTGCAAGTACAGAAAATAAATTAGTGGATGATTATACTCCAGGACTGACTGGTCCAGAAAAAAATGGTAACACACACCATCGTAGAAATGTTGTGAAATTGCCCAAAGCTAGTTTTCAAAACTCCCAATACCTCCACAGTCCAAAAAGACTAGTGGCTCTTGATAAAGCAGTCACAAAATTTCCATTTATCAAAAAATGAACTGGTGACGTTGCTCGCCTCCAATCCTTCTAAACTTCCAGGACTTTTTCTGTCACCCGACAGATTACCTTTTCTTTTTCAGTATAGCTACACATTCTTCCGAATAAAGCATTGGTTGCAGCTATCCATCATTTTTATTTTCTTATAGCTCTGGAGCCTACCTGGGTCCCAGAGGCTTTCTTGGAAAGCAAGATTTTGTTAGGGGCTGGTGTTTTGCTTTGCTGTATGCTGACCTTCTTTTGAAATAAGAAACAAAAAAATTATCCTCTACAGACGTACCTGTAACTTTGCAAACTCCATGTGGTGGCTTCCTTGCCATTTTGTATGGCAGGTCTTGGGCAGAGACCTTGGTCACATCAGGGACAGAGAAATGTTCCATTTCTTTGCTACGATATCAAGAGCAATTGCTATATAAAGGCTGCAATGGGGATTTACATTAGAATTTGGTTTCCATTCTCCTGTTTTGAAGCAGTTATGTCAAAGATGCCTGGGGCCACATGAGATCTTTACCAATGGCTGGTCCCCAGCATTACACTGTGTGAGTCACAGCTTAACTGTAGATTCGAAATGGCAGTTAAAGCTTCCTCAGCAGGAGCACCTTAGGTGACAGAGACCACCATCAGCCTTTGTTGCTCAGGTGATGGCTCCATTCTTCTTTAACGATACGATCAGCATTCCCACAACCAGACTCTACTTTCCAACCCTGGGCCAATTGGACTGGCAACTACTTAATGTCCACCATGGGCTCCTTCTTCACAGAGTGAATTTTAAAGCTTGGCTCAAGAGGACTGTAGGAACAACCTGCAGGCATCTTGACAAGGAAGCTATGTGGATATACTGTATTTATTTAAAGAACAAGGAAATGGGATACAGTAGATTGACCAAAATGGCAGGAGATTCTTCACAGTAAGAATTATCATATATATTAGTGCACACTTTTAGAAATGGTTAAGAGGAATGCTTTGTTCAAGTTTTAAAACACTTCTTCCTGATCTTACACACACACACACACACACACACACACAGAGAGAGAGAGAGAGAGAGAGAGAGAGAGAGAGAGAGAGAGAGAGAGAGAGAGAGAGAGAGAGAGAGAGAGAGGTGGTCTTAGATATTTTGACTCCCCATGTAGAAAGTGAAAATTACTTCCACACATTTCTTCTTCTTACACTCCTTCGCTATTCATAAAGGCTATGGATCAATTCAACAGTAACTAGAAGATTCTTTGTGCTGTGCTGTCAGCCTCTGTCTCTCAAACTGGTGCAGGGGGGAGGGGCATATTAATTTTCCAGAAAAAATGCTACCGTTGCATAGTGCTGTCCTAGGAAGCCTCTTGAAAGACACATCCTTAACTAGACACACACTCAGTAAAGCTGCCTTCTGGTCATCACCATGGTGACGAGAAACTTTCAAGTGATCCAAATTGGGGCTTCCATCATTTTCAATCTTAAAAAATGGAAACAATAGGAAGGCATGGTTTTTATTCCCTGGAATTTAGGTTATTCTGAAATGAAGGTTTTATTATTATGTCCTGCAAGCCTTCAGATGCTTTCAAACAAATGAGATTATTTTCAGAGAAGCACTAAGGACAGTCACCTAGTCAATTTATTTTCAACTCCCAGTCAATTTGTTCAATATCATCAGCAACAGTTTCAAATAGGCAATTTCAGTGTTACCTGCAAGTACTTGTCAGCTATTTTGGCTCCTTTAGAAGAGAGGCCCACTTCTGAAAGGACACTTAGGCAGCCTGGACTGTGACCTCGCAAAATAAAATAGCTTGCAGTAACCACAACAGCCCACCCTAGCACTTCATGATACTTCAGATTCAGTCATTCTTCCCAATTAATTCTAGGAGAACAACTTCCGAAAGAAATGTCAACAGAAAAATTATGCCAAACAGCTATTAGCGTGCAATCTTGCTTCTAAAATACAGAGGTGACCTTAAGGAGGGGGAAAAAATCTAAAAATCAGAATGATGCAAACTCTGTTCTTTGTAGTGCCTCATGTGCACGAGCCATGGCAAAAGGGATGTGGTTCTGATCAAGTGGTTGCTGCTGCCATTTTGACTTTTTTGACCCATTGCCTTTGGAGGCCATAGCTAGAATGCAATGGATTGGGTTGATAAAGGACAAAAGAAGATGGAAACTTTAAATTCTGTTAAGGGAATAAAAGAAGCAAGATGAAAAAGCTTTGGAAATTGGTTCCCGCATCCTGACTTATGTACTCAACACACAGACCCCACCCAAGCAGGTTTGTTGTATGTGTGAATGTAAACAAAGGGGCTTTGATTCCAGGGGTCGCAGGCATCATCTTGAATTTTTTTTACCCTTCTCAGGAGCCCTGATGTTACCTCTAAAAAATAAGACTTGTCAATATCAGTTAATTATATTAAATTTAGAGATACATAGGTGAATACTTCAGGGGAAAAGTTAAAGAAAAGTTTTAAATAAGAACAAAACAAAAAACAAAAACCCGCACCTCTTAGGGATATTATGATTGGTGTAACTGTATAGTGTTTTCCTTTTTTTGGACTTAAAAATTAATAATGCACCTGGAAAATTAATTATTTTTAAAAGGAAATAGAAATTTTAGAATTTATTTTCTTCAGGTAGAGAGGCTGTAGGACCTGCCATGCAGAATGGAAAATTGGGACTTCAGCTGTTTCCTGCAGCTGGGCCCTTTCCAGGTGAGCTGGACTCCACCAGTTCCAGATAGCATGATTTCTGGGATATGGAAATGACAGCCCAATGCATCTGAAGGGCAGCTGAAAGATTACCCTCGATCCTCATTATGGCCTGAGGAACATATTCCCCATGACTTTGCTTTGAATGCTGAAAAAGGAGATTCTGGCTCACCCGAAGTAAATACGAGCTTCTTTGCCAGAGAGCCTTTAAGACATTGCTGTGAAGTGAGCAGCAGGCCATGCCAATGTTCAAATGATGATACATACGTCATGACACCATTGTGCAACTGATGCTCTTATGATATAATGATGTACCATCTGATGCAGCTATGGAAATCAGGTCATTTGTATCCCCCTTGTTTCTTCTGTTTATTCCCATGTGTGGAGTGACCGGTTTAGAGATCCCCCTGTAGAAGTAGTAATATTGGTAGCCAGAGGGCTCCTTATAAAAACTCAGATCTGGAACAGAAAGAACTTGTCCTAATGCAATTGATGATCCATACCACCTTCCTCTTCTTCTTTTTCTTTCTTTCCTTCTCTCTCTCTCCTCCTGCAGGTATTGGGCTTTCATTCTCAAAAGCCTCCAGCCAAGAAGAAGCAGCTGGAGCAACAAGCAAGGATGTTTCCATTAAAGCTCCTCTGAGAGTGCCCTCTCCTGGGGAGAGGGGTACAATTGATCCCTACAGTTGAATCGAAGGTGCTCTGTTTCCTCCATGCCTGCTTGCACTCTTGCATTCTATGGGCTCAGCTGCACAGAACAAATGAGAAACCATCTAAGACCTTTGTGTTGACTGGATTATCTTAGTAGTTCAGAAAGGCCTTTGCTGCCTTTTTGGAGCAACGCAATGATATTCTTGGCTACCCTATGGATTTTGCTGCTTTATCCTATTACATGCAATGCCAATAGTCAGAATCCAAGCTATACTGTGGCAATCAAGAAGGAGATCAGCCTGGAAGGAGACTTAGTTATTGGAGGCCTGTTCCCAGTTCATGAGAAAGGTAGCCCTGCGGAGGATTGTGGCAAAATCAACGAACATCGTGGCATCCAACGCCTTGAGGCTATGCTTTTTGCCCTAGATGAGATCAACAAGAACCACCATATTCTACCAGGCATTACCCTAGGGGCACACATCCTGGATACCTGCTCCAAAGATACCTATGCCCTGGAGCAATCACTGGATTTTGTCCGTGCCTCCCTCACCAGAGTGGATGGCTCTGAGCACATCTGCCCCGATGGGTCCTACGCCATCCACGATGATGTACCTACAGCCATCACAGGTGTCATTGGGGGTTCCTACAGTGATGTCTCAATCCAGGTACAAGGGACAAAAGAGAGAAGGAGAGAGTTTATGGGGATGTTGGTGCCTAGAACCAAGAGACTCTATGTGTGGAATCTTGTGAGAACGTGCTGAGCAATAAAAAGCTCAATGTAAAAGAAGGGAATTGGGATTGGAGATCTGGGCATTGGGTAAAAGCCTTGGACGATTTTTATGTTGATTTTATGGATATGGGAAAACAGGAAAAAAACAATAACACACTATGAGGAGGACATCTTTATTTTGAAATTAGTCTTGGCCTGTACATGATACAGGTACTGAAAAAGCTATCGTTCCCTAGTGTTACTTTACTACAAACTTTTAGCCCTTCCATTTAGCCAGTTTGGTCAATACTGAGGAATACTGGACATTTAGTACAGCAACATCTAAAGAGCCACAGTTTGCCAATCTCTGGTTTATGGGTTGTTGCAAGGATTGCTGAGACATAATAGATGAACAGCTGTGAAAGTTCCAATTCTTTTATTTCTTGACTGTAATTCATAATCACTACTCAGGAAATAAAACTTTCAATATATCACATGTAATGGGACTCAGAAAGATGCCATTCACTCATCCCTTTTCACTTATTAGGGACTGGACAAGTTTTAACCTCTTTTTCCTTAAAGACATTACTGTATATTTACTTCAGACCAAGTCAATATGTAAGTCAATATATATTTATTATTAAATTTGTTTGCCACGCATCTCACTGCATAAACCTTGTGAGTTTATGCTGTAAAGATGCTGCATATATATTCTATACATCTCCATTTTCAATGATAGGTGCTTATTATCTTACACTTTGACTAAGCGTAAGACTGAGCGGAGTTCTTTCACAAGTCATAATGAGGACAAAATTACAGTAATAACCATAATTTTAAACTTGATATTGCTTTTTGAAAGATTATTGCTTTGCCTTATACATCCATCAAATAAACTCAATTCTTTCCTTCTGAATCAAAAAGGATTCTATAGATGAAATGTTGATCCAAATCATGAGCCCCAGGGCTTCTCCTCCCTCACACCTATTACGGGAATTGGCCACCTAAGGATTCCAAACCTTTTCTGTACTATCAAAGAAAAGAATAGCAAAGAAAAAAAGAAATGGAATAGAACTGTTACATGGAGTGGAATTTTAATGTCATTTACAAATTTAGGCCTTTACAAATATTTTCTTTTAATCTGGTTTTAATATTGATATTTGTTGTAATGTTGTTTTATAAGGCTGTCAGCCGCCCTGAGTCCGGTGAGGAGAAGGGCGGGATACAAATCAAATAAATAATAATAATAATAATAATAATAATAATAATAATAATAATAATAATAATAATAATAATAATAATAATAATAATAATAATAATAATGTGTTTGTAACATAAATGACAGGCAGACAGGAGAAGAACACAAACAAAGTAAGAACCCAGAGGTTACATTGTGGAAGAAGAGGAACTGGACATTAGGAAAAATGGAATAAAGCTTTGGGGATTTCAGTTGAGGCTTTTTAGCAGTTTTTGAATATCCTGGCTGTACTCCCTGCAGTGGAGGGAAAGTATAATCATGTTAATTCAAATACCTGTTCAGGAAATGAAGACTGTCTTGAAGGCCAGCCAAATCTTTACCTCTTCTTTTGGGCTCATCCCTTTCCACCAAAGTGCTCTCTCATTTTAAGCTTGTTAATGTAAAGACCACATCCCGTAGCTTTCATATGACGGAGTAATTAGCTGCTGCTATTGAAAAATCCCTATTAATGCTACAATTAATGCAAATAAACATATTATTATCGTGCACAGAGCCACTGCCAAAAGATGGAAACAGAATATTGAGTGTTGCTATCTCATTTACTGAGGGAGGAAGTGTGCCTGCCAGGGCTTTGCTCTTAGCTTTCTGACTCACTTCCCCAAAGCAGGACATAAGGAAGGCCGGTTCCTTCAAATCAAGCCTGTAACATTCCAAGGTGGACTTTTATTTAGCACAACCTCTGGCTGAGAAGAGCTCGTTGAAGCTGCACTAGCACTAAAGAGCTCTCACCAGCTCAGGTGTTGTTTTTTCTCTCTCTCTCTCTATTAAGCTTCAGGGCCTCATGCTATGTTTGCCTCAGTCTCAGATTTGGCCTCAATTCCAGTTGCCCAAAAGCCATAAGATTCCTTCAGAGATACCTGGATCCACTGCCATTTCTCACTTAATTTCAGCAAATCTCCTGGAGACATTCTAGGACAAACCTCCTTCCTTGCCCAGTCTAATGACACTACAATCTAGATCAGTGGTTCTCAACCTGTGGGTCGGGACCCCATTTGGGGTCGATCGACCATTTCATGGGGGTCGCCAAGCAAGGCTGTCCGCCATTTTTTTTGTCCGCCATTTTTTCCCCCTTTTCCAGCGGGTGCCTTACCTCCCTTGGGCTGGGCCAGCTGGTGGTCGGCCTGCTCCGTCTCTGCCGCTTGCCAGCTACGCCTCGGTCGGCGCAGGGGGCAGAACCACGCATGTGCGGCGCTCCCGGGCAGGGAAAGTCCTCGACTTACGACCGGTTGGGTAGTCCTCGACTTACGACCGGTTTAGTCCCCAACTTACGACCGGTTGGGGTCGCGGCATTAAAAAGGTTGAGAACCACTGATCTAGATAATATGATATTGTTGCCATTATGGAAGCTTCGTGGGATGAAACCCATGAATGGAACATAGAGCTAGATTGAGGGTTGTTTTTTTTAAAAAAAAAACCAGACCTAATAAAGGAGGAGGTAGAGTTGCGCTATATATAAGAAATAACTATACTGTAACTCTACAGAAATACAACAGAACAATTATGAAAAACATCTTGAATACATTTGGGTCAATATAAAAATGAAAAAAGAATGACATTGCTATAGGGGTATACTACAGGCTAACCAGCCAAACAGAAGAAATAGATGAACTTTTTGCTAGTCAGTTAACTAAGGTATGCAGGAAGCCCACCACAATAGTAACAGGGGACTTTAACTACTCTGACATCAACTGGGAGACAAACTCTGGACCTAGTGGGAGATCAAACAGATTCCTGACAAATCTATCAGAGAACTTTGTCTCCCAAAAGGTAGAGAAGGGAACTAGAGGGTCAGACATACTGGACTTAATTCTCACTAACAGAGATGAAATGATAAAAGGCATTGAGGTAATAGGAATTTGGGGGGGGGGGAGTGATAATGCAATATTGAAATTCAACATTATGCAAGCACAAGCAATAGAACAAAGTCAAACTGCAGCCTTGCACTTCAAGAGAACTGATTTTTGTTCCGTTAGAATCAGCTTTTGGTGCCTGGAACTTAAAAAACAAGAGGAATTATGGCAGGAAGATTATTTTTGGGGGATCAAACAAGTGAGCCCAAAACAAATTCTTATGCTGTTTTTTAATAGACGTTTACACATCGGTTTTCCTTCATGTGCCACAGCAGGAGATCCTGCTGGCAGAACAACACACCCACAGCTGGTGATGGTCACTGAAATACAGAATTGGGTTGGGCTCTTGGAAACAAAATTTGGGCAGTGCCATCGCAGCTCATACCTGCCCCAGCTCTGTTTTTAATTTAGAAAGAATCACATGACTGCTCAACCATTTCCTGGTCCTTCAAACTGGGAAAAGCAAAAGATAACACCCCAACTTTAGATATGTCTCTTCTCTTGGGACTCCATTCTCCATCCTGCCATTTGCCACTCTACAGCCTTTATGTTCTACTCTGATATATAAGTGAATTTTCAAGAAAGAAAAAAATAACCCTCTTTTCAAAGGCATCTGGTTCTGGGGTAGAGTGATTTATGTTTAGATATTTTTTTTTAAAAAAAGCCATGTGATTGAAAAACAAGGAACTATAGACACTCCTAGCCTTCTTTTCTTGTCTGCCTCTTCATTCTCCAGGACCAGACACCCATGCAAGCTAGTCACATAAGAGCCTACTCTATTCCATATCTAGGAAATGAATAAGCCAGCTAAGTCCATGCTTGCTTGAGCACCGAGATGGGTGGCATATAAATTTAATAAATACAAATAAAATGTGGAGTGAAATATTAAACGAAGGCCACGTTACTTTTTGAAAGCCCCCCTACTTCACACTACTCTCACGGGGTACTCTTTGTTCCTTAAGACCTCCCAGGAACTGACAGAGGCTCCTTAACTATCACTAGAGGGGCACTCTCCCAGAGAATAGATGGCAGTCAATACTCTTCCAATGCCGGAAGCAGGATGAAGCATCTCCTTCCCTTGATGATCCCAAAGAATGTGTGCCTGCAGACAGTGAAGTGGTACATTTCAAAGAAAGTTGCTTGCCTAGCTCAACTCTGCTATTCTCAGCATCTGTTTAACCTCCCACTTCTGGGCAGTTTGGAAATTGCAGTCATTTATATAGAGGGGCAAATGTTGTTCCTGATACCTTCTTCTTAAATGTCCTAGTTGTGTCTGTTTCTTCTCTGCCCAAAAGAGCAAATCTTGCTGACAAACAGCAGCTTGTTCTGGATAAGGAAGCCATAGAAGAAATACATAAAGCTGATGGTCTCTCCCAGGTCTACCCTGCCCTCAGAGCTTTAACTCTGTATCAGTAGACAAAGAATGCAAGACAGAATCCAGAATACAAAGCAAAACACAATAGATGGCCATTTTTTGTAAAGGAATCTTCTGCTAAACCCAACAAACCAAAAGTTGGATAAAGAAAGAAGGGCAAGCAGGGATACAAAGTGAAAGAGCAATAGATGGCAAGATAATTAATGAGCTTATTAAAAGAGTAAGCAGATCAATTAGCTAAGGTGGCTATTCGTCTCCACAGAGCTGTGGTAGCAACACAAAAGACTTTTATTAATAACTCTGGGTTCTTCTTAATAGTTGATCTCCTGTGTTTTGTGCCCCTTCCAGGCTGAAAAGAGCCTGAGGGCTTTCTGTCTCCAATTCTCTTCACTCAGTCCCCTGGGATTGGCAGAGTAAGCAACAAATTTGAGTCAGCTAAGACACTTTTTGTCCAAAGTAGGCAGTGAATTAACACCTTCCTACATCTCTATTCTGTCTTCTTCCAAGATGTTTCTGCAAAAGCTCTTTAAAAGGAAAAAAAAGTTCAACAACTGGCATGTTTTTGCAAAACTGCATGTATACACATGTGTATAAGTACAATCTATGGTATTTTTTTCCCAGGATGCAGTTAATTTAAGAAAGCAGTTAGTCCCTTCAAGCAAGAGGGTACTTTTGTTTCATTCATCTAAGGATACGTAAAAGAAGGGATCTCAATTTTAAAGGAAAAAAGGACTGGCTTCATATATAAATCCTTCCATTCCCCACCAGAACTGAAGAAGCTTCATGGATGAGAAACAAAATGTCTTCAAGGAAAAACAAAAAAAAAGTCCATTTGCCTCTTGAAAAAGCACTTTTGGGACAACCATGACCTGGATGACTGAGAATCTCCATAGACCAGTGATGGCGAACCTTTTAGGGACGGAGTGCCCAAAAATTGGCCTCGCCCCTGCTCCACCCCCTGCCCCGCCACCACTCCACCCTATCCCCTGCCCCGCCTGCCCGCAGGGCCACTTACCGCCTCCAGGGCCCGCCGCAGATCGCCCAGGCAGCCCAGCAGTGCTATGGCGGTCATGCCCTCTGCCTGCGCCCTGCAGCATCAACTGTGCACAATGGGGTGTGAGGGCAGAGTCTTGTCTACACTGCCTGGCTGCCATGTCCTTGGCTGCGCTGCTCCGGGTGGGCCACACTCAGGGGCAACTCTCCTTCAGGAGGGCTGCTGGAGAGGAAGGGGTCATGGGGGGAGGCGAGGCTGGGGCAATGGCACGTGTGCTCACAAAGAGGGCTCCGAGTGCCACCTCTGGCACCTGTGCCATAGGTTTGCCACCACTGCCATAGACGATCAGCTTTATATAATTGTGCAAGAGACCCTGGTAGACAGAGGAGTAGAGGACTAGCAAGTAACAGAAAACAAACACCAGACTCCCCCAAAAGTTAGAGAATCTGTTGAAGTATATTCCCTCCAACTCCTTGAACATTCAGGGACAAGAGTTGAAAGCCAAACCAGACCTTTGGAACCCATGCAGTCCAAACCAAAAACTCTAAGTAACATTCCAAATAAAAGATCTAACCAAGGAGGTCAGCAAGTCTGGCAGCCACAACGATCTGAGGCATGTTCTCCTGCTTTCACACCAACAGCCTCAGTAAGCCTTCCAGTTTAGCTCTGGGCATATGAGTACTCTCTGTCCTGTTCTTCCCTTTGAGGAAGGCTTTCTAGCATGAGGAACCACATCTTTTCTCTGCATGGGCAATGAGCTAAGTTCCAACCAGACAGTCCAGAAGAATTGGGGAGCTTGCTAATACTTGTCTGATAAGTGTCACCCAGCAAGTGGATTCCCTGCAAGTTTCTCTTTGCCATCTCCCTACAGCCACACTTTCTTCAGAGCAGCCTTTATGTTCTGCAGGTATAGAATCAGCACATATTATACCCTACTGTTATGGCTTACTCACAAGGACACTGGTGTTCACCACAGTAATATTTGTTGTCAATGGCTCTGTATCAATTACAATCTCTAGAAAGACCCCATAGACCATCCTAACTCATTAGGAGAGCACGTGGGCAGAATCTTCTGAGTTTGATCTTGATTTCTCTGGTTGCTGCTTGATCTTTTCCTTTAATGTGAAAGACCATTTGACTTGGATTCCAGTTGACTCACCTAATTTGAGATACCATAAAACAATTCCTACTTTATTAGAAATGTAGAGTTTCTTTTGTTTAGCCAGTGCAGGGATGCCCTATTTCAACTTCTTTACATCACCTCCCAAGAGAACTATTCTGAGAAATGTTCAGTGATAAAGCATGGCATCAGATTTGAGTCCATCTATGTCGGAAACTATATGGTAGGTGTAAGCTAGTTGTCTCTTAATTATTGAAAAAAATGTTCTCCAAGTCTAGTTAAAAAGAATCTAGATGACTTATAAAATTTAAATCAATATTTAAAACATGGCATGACAGAAAAATTAGAATAGAAGTTAACAGCTCAAAACATAATAATAAGACAGCACTGAGCAAACATTAACATCCTAGGCAAATAAACTTCTTGTTAGTGGCCAAAATTCATCAGGTTTGTTCCAGATGAGTCAATCGGGGGAAAGATTCAAAAATATGAGATAAAAATAAGGCTACTATATCTGGGCTGCAAAATATAACTGTTAGATAATGGCAAAGAGAAATGGAAAATTTGAACATCTGGGGATCATCCAGATATGTGCAGCCTAAGTGCATTAATGATAATATTTTTAGGAAACTTGAAAAGAAAAACTAGTTGTTCCTTTTCTTTAGGACTGCAAAACAGATTGTTGATTACTGTGGCTTAAAAACTTTTGTGATGTTGATTGCAAGATATGGGATGAGTATGTCTACTTTTGACATTTTCTCCTTGATATGGAGATATAGCAATAGGACTTAGACTTATACACAGTGCTTTACAGCCCCCTCTAAGTGGTTTACAGAGTCAGCATATTTCCCCCAACAGTCTGGGTCCTCATTTTACCAACCTCGGAAGGATAGAAGGCTGAGTCAGCCTTGAACCTGTGAAACTTGAACTGCCAATAGGAGTTGCCAATAGCTGTTGCCAAACCGCTGGCAATTGGGAATTAACAGGATTAGCCTGCAATACTGCATTCTAACCACTATGCCACCATGGCTCCTATTAGGTGTGTGTGTACTGCATTAGTTCTGAGCAAGCTAGCAAAGAGTAGTGTGTTTGTACATTATGCTAAGTCACGTTACGTGCAAATCAGGCTAGTATATTTATTCAACAAATTGTACTAATAAAAACATGCCTTAATACTAATTAATTAATTAGAATGTATTAAGTATAATAAATAATTACTATAAAAATAAATAATAAATAAAATAATAAAAAGATTATTTTAAAGCCACAGTTTAAAAGCTTTGCAACTGTATGTATCAAAAACAGGCCAAAATCGAAATCTTCTCAGTCTGTAGAAGATGATTAGTAGCTTGATAACAAGCATATAAACTTAATAAATAAATAAGCAAAGTTGTTTTGTAACTATTACAACTAAGGTAGAGTCCTATTTTTTCCCCTATTTTTTAAAGTCGTGTCTGGAAATGGGCCCACTGAAAAAGGTGAAGCCCTGATTAATTTGGAACCCCACTGCAGAAATATACCATGTTGCTTCTGATCTGCTTCTCAGTATTTTCAGAATGTAAATTAGCCTTTTCTGAGATTCAAGGTTCAGTGAACTCAGCATAACTTAATTGCTGAAATATAGAAACTACAGTAGCATCAGTACTCGTTTCTCTTTTACCTGCTGATTTTATTAATTAAGCTGAGGTGTGGCCCTAACTTGGCTTGTTCATTAAAGGCACCATTAGAGAAAATAAAACATGTAGCTTACTCCCCACTTCTTCAAGCAGTAAGAAGGTCAAGGATGTCTTTTGGGCTTCTGGGGTAGGACAGATAATTGGGGTAGGACAGCAATCTTAAAACACCCAAATGTCCAAATAAGTAGAACGACTGCATATACCAGTGATGGTGAACCTTTTAGAGACTGAGTGCCCAAAAACTGGCCCCACCCCTGCTCCACTCCCTGCCCTGCCCCCACTCCGCCCCCATCCCCTGCCCCGCCTGCCCGTAGGGCCCTCACTGCCTCCAGGGCCCGCCACAGATCGCCCAGGCAGCCCAGCAGCAGCCATGGCCTCTGCCTGCACCCCACGGCATCAACTGTGCGCGATGGGGCATGAGGGCAGAGTCTTGTCTACGCTGCCTGGCTGCCATGTCCTTCGCTCCGCTGCTCCGCGTGGGCCACACTCGGGGGTGACTCTCCTCCAGGGGGACTGCTAGTGAGGAGGGGGTTGCAGAGGGAGGCAAGGCTGGGGCAACGGCACATGTGCCCACAGAGAGGGCTCTGAGTGCCGCCTCTGGCACGCGTGCCATAGGTTCGCCACCACTGGCATATCCGATACTAAACATTCACTATTTGACTTCTGATTTCAAGGAAGAAGCACCCTGAAAGCAAGAGACTTCTATCTCTGAACTTCCAGTTTTTTGTGTTTGTGTGCTTTCCCATCACCCTGTCTCTTTTGATATAATTTTTAATTGAAGATTTTAATTATTATATTAAAAGCAAATACAAACAAAACTCAGAAAGAAAGAGAGAGATAGAAAGAATAAAGAGTGCAAGGAAAAAAGAAAAGATGAAAAAAATATTGAAGGAAGGAACTTCACACAATAAGTACAAACAAATTTAGTAAATATTCACAAACAGATTATCTCTTCTTTCCATAATCCAGTCCTTATCTATATGCAAATCCATAAATCATCAACTTTTCAATTCTGGTGTCAGCAAAAAGTTTGTAGCTTTATAAAAATATGTGTTATTTTATCCTCGATCAAACAAACCATCTTTATATTCTCACCTTTTTCTTCTAACAATCTTGATACTTAATTCATTCAGTTGTTATAGGAATCTATCTTTCTTTTACCCATCCCAACGACTTCTTTGAAGCTTCATCAAATCTTTTTTGTTAATACCATAAGAAGTCATTATTAGTTTTCAAAGCTTTAACGACCTTTATTTTCCGTATCTAGCAAAAAGTCCTTATCTGGATCATTTTCTTGGCCATTTGTATCTCCACCTTAGCTACCTTCTCTATTTTGTAATCCACACTTCTTTTATTATTCAGTATTTCTGATTCTAATATTTCTACATCCAGAAGAATTTGTTTTTCAGCTAGCATTCCTTTGTTAATATCTTTTAGACATAATCTATCCATAGAAGCAGGCATTAGTGCTGATATTGTGGCTACTAATTTCTGATCCCAGTCTTCAAAAATTAAAGTATTTCAAATGTCAAAACATTTTGTATCATTTTGTAAATCCCAACATCAACCGAGAACAAAAGGTAAATCTGCACTTTTTTTTCTTTTCCTGGAACCTTTAGTCCCTTCTAGTATCCAGTTTCTGAAATCATAAGATCTCATATCTTTCTTATTACTTAAGATACGCAAAACAATTTAGTTCCCATGAAAGGTTGTTTATTTACAATTAGTTCCAAAATCTTATAATAAAAATCTTAAAATTTCAAACTTATTTTGACCCTTAATTTGTTTATAACTTTCATGGATTAAAGTCTTGTTTAGCTTTTTGGCATTTATTTCCAATTCTTTAAATTGCTAAACTTAACTTTTTCTCTTTTGTTCAAGAATGAAGATAAAGTTACAGGGTGGCTGTTCCAACTTACAATTCTGAAGATATCTAATTGCCTTTAGTTAAATAGGTAATTTCTGAAAGTGGTTAGAAATTGAGGCTCATAGTCCTTTAAAAGGTTCTACCATGGTTGTGGGTGTGACGGCTGATTCCTTTGTCTCTCAGCACTCAAACCCATGGAAGACCACCGTCCCGCAATCTCCTTGCAACAGTCACTGCAAACAGCACACGTGGGTGACCTCTTGTCTTCCTGAGGGGGTCCATAGAACCAGTCTGAAACCATAATCATTGTCTCTCCTCTTTTAGAGACAGGTTAGTTCACTATGCCTCTCCCAGAATTTCTCAGAGTCCAAATATGCATGTCTCCCCATTTCAAGCTGCTTTTATAAACATATATACACTGTCTACAAACTCTGGCTTTCCATTCCAAACGTTCCAAATAAATATTGGTGTCAAAAATGTGCTTTAACAACCAGCTCCAGTAAAAACTTAATGAAATTTATTTACTTACTTACTTACTTACTTACTTACTTACTTACTTACTTATTTATTTATTTATTTATTTGAGTTGTATTCTACAAATACTTTTCTCCTTTGTTCCTGAGTTCTTGCTACTCGACAATAATGTCAATATTCAAATCTACACCATCATAAGTCAGGTTGTTGAGTGAATAGTTGCTGAACTCCTGCTGAAGAACATACTTCCGCCAGTTGTTTTGAATAACCTGGGCTGCCTTTTGATATTTCTTGAACTGAGTTTTTGTAAGCCACATCCTTAACTTTGACTGTAAGAGGACGGTCGACTTCTCGGGCCAAACATACATCATCAAGGCCCTAATTCTCCTCTCCTCTTTGAGCTGGAAGACCCGTCGGCGCCACCATCTCTGGATTGACATCGCACAAAGAGTGGCAAACAAAAGAGAACGCCGGACCAGCATACCCCGCCACCAGCTTTGGAGGTAGAGAGCAGTCTGAGAAGAGGAAACAATTAAGAGGGTGTCAGTAGAATATAACCAAAAGCAGAAGAAAAATCCCTCCCGGGTAGAGAGAGAGAGAAAGTGGCACCAAATAGTCAAGTGTTCCATTTAATTGTTTCCATCAGTTGCACAAGATTAAAGAAAGAAAAGACGGAAACTACAAATTTAAAATATGGTTGTTCTGGACTAGAGGGGACAAACATCTCAAAAAGTGGATACTATTATGCCAATTGTACCTACATACCTGGACAACCCCACATGTCAATTGTTGATTTTGTGGGAAGTTGGCTATTTTAACATTTTAATTTAATTTTTTCTGGCCTCTCTTTACCCAGTAGAGAAAAACAAGGGTTCTGATTGTTGTTCTTCCTGGATTATTCTGGAACAAGCCTTTCTACAAAATCTCCCTGGTACCATGCCAAAGATGGAGAAGAGATAATATACTGCCTGGAATTTAGGTGTAATGCAGGCACAAAAAATGATTTTTTGGGGGGGCAATGTGCACATGGTCATGGTCATCAAATTGACTTTTTAAACATACTCTGGCCATATCCATACTTATTTATATTTATATCCTATCTTTTTTTATTTTTTTATAACTATCTCAGGGGGGCTATGTAGAATGACAGAGTTGGAAGGGACCTTGGAGATTTTCTTGTCCAACCCCCTGCTCAGGCAGGAAACCCTATACCATTTCAGAGAAATGGTTGTCCAGTCTCTTCTTAAAAACTTCCAGTGTTGGAGCATTCACAAAATGTGCAGACACGTTGTGCCACTGATTAATTATTTTAACTGCCAGGAAATTTCTCCTTAGTTCTAGGTTGTTTTTCTCTTTGATTAGTTTCCATCCGTTGCTTCTTGTCCTGCCTTCAGGTGCTTTGGAGAATAGCTTGACTCCCTCTTCTTTGTGGCAGCCCCTGAGATACTGGAACACTGCTATCATGTCCCCCCTTGTCCTTCTCTTCATTAAGCTAGACATACCCAATTCCAGCAACCGTTCCTTATATGTTTTAGCCTCCAGTGCCCTAATCATCTTTTTTCTCTTCTCTGTACTCTTTCTAGAGTATCAACATCTTTTTTATATTGTGGTGATTCTTGATTATGTGGTCGTTTAAGACAAGACAACTAATATTTCTTTCTCCTATTTTCCCCACAGCAACAACTCTGTGAGGTGTGCTGGGCTGAGACTGGCCGAAGGTCATCCAGTTGACTTTCATGCCTGAGGCAGGACTAGAACTCTAATCTAGAAATTGCCTGTTGGGGAGAGGGAGATTTAATAACTATTTAAAAACAACAACTCACAGTCTCTTGGTTTCTAGCCCAATGCCTTAACCACTAGACCAGGGGTAGGCAACCTTGGCTCTTTTATGACTCGTGGACTTCAACTCCCAGAATTTCTGAGCCAGCATGGCTGGCTCAGGAATTCTGGGAGTTGAAGTCCACAAGTCATAAAAGAGCCAAGGTTGCCTACCCCTGCACTAGACCAAACTGCTTGATTGATAATTAATTGATCCCTATGTCAGGCTATGGTGGGGATTCTGTTTTCAATCATTAAGTCTGGAGATATTACGTTAATCACGCTTTGTAAATGGTTTGCTTCTGCCTGGTTTTGATTCATTTCCGTGTTTATTGTTGCATAACTTTTTAATTTAACGAGTAGCTACACTGGGAAAACTTGTTCCAGGTCTAGAAATTATGCTTTATATCTGGAGAAGGTGCAGAAACAAGAAATCAGAATGCATTTATTTATTTTGGGACAATCCTCCAAAAGAACATTTGCTTTCAGGCCCCCTCTATCACATCTCTGAAAAGATAAGAACTTCAGCAGATATTCTATTATTATGGTTGATCACATAGTCAGCCAGATGTTCAGAGTGGATTTGGCATTTTTATCCACCTATTAAGTCCTTTCCAAGGACCTAGGATAGGCAGATATTGTTAGATGGTGTTCATTATTATTATAATGTGAAGTCACGGCTCAGAGTTCTTTAGCTGCTATAGACCTTCATATGCATCAAGTTCTTCACAAGAATCTTGGTTGTCGTAATATATCAGTATAAGTGTGGATCCAAGCAATGTGGCCTTTTGCAGTTGACAGATGAAAATATTGTCAATGGACAGATTTTCTAAATGCAGTTCAAGATTTTTGGTATGGCATCCACTGTGCTGATAACCACTGAGACTTCCTGGACTGGTTTATGCTATAATCCAGTGGTGGCGAACCTATGGCACGCGTGCCAGAGGTGGCATTCAGAGCCCTCTCTGTGGGCACACGTGCCATTGCCCCAGCCTTGCCTCCCCTCACAACCGCCTCCTCACCAGCAGCCCCCCTGGAGGAGAGTCGCCCCTGAGCGTGGCTCACACGGAGCAGTGCAGCCAAGGACATGGCAGCCATGCAGCATAGACAAGACTCCACCCTCACGCCCCATCCCGCAGTTGATGCTGCGGGGTGCGGGCAGAGGGTGTGGCCACCATGGCGCTGCTGGGCTGTCTGGGCGATCTGCAGTGGGCCCTGGAGGCAGTGAGTGGCCCTGCGGGCAGGTGGGGTGGGGGAAGGGGTGGGGGCGGGACAGGGGGTGGAGCCAGTTTTTGGGCACTCGGTCTCTAAAAGGTTCGCCATCACTGCTATAATCTGTCAATTTCAATTTTCAGAACTTAATAATTTCTGGTCTTTTCCAATTCTTCTTATTGATATTATAAAGCTAATTAATATTATTATTTTATTTTTATAGAATATATTAACATTACATATTTTAATATTATGTATTAATATAATAACAATAACAACCAGTCTGGCTATCAGCAATATATGATGAGAACCAGCAACTTGAATTCGGTTGAAAGCACATGACCTGCATATGAACAACAATGCAGCTAGCCATTGACTTAAATATACGCATGGAAGATAAAACTACTAGGTAGTCTTCATTTAGCAATCACAACTGAGATTAGCAACTCTATCATTAAGCGAAGTAGTTGTTAAGTGGAAAAGCAGATGATGACAGTGACTGTGCTTTTCTTTTCTCAACTCCCCTATCCTTTGAAAAGCTCACTACCGCATGGTATAAATAGAAAGAACAGAACTAACCTTTGTATTTACATTAATTTGAGAAGAAAGGATTACAAGAAAGTAAGCAGGCAGACAATGGATGCCACATCAAAAGGAATGTGATGGCACCAGCAGCCTTGGGCACACTACGCAAATAGCTGGTGTACTCCCCATTGCTTGCTTGTTTACTCTTTCATATTCCTTTTCTCTTCAATTTCTCTGCTCCGCAAAGCTGGGGGCAGGGGGGCAAAACAACAGGTCAGGCATAGGACAATGTATACTGACTGTAATGGTGATCATGTGACTGAGGATTGCTGTAAGAGTCATAAATGTGGGCATTGGTCATTAAGTTATTTTTTTCAGTGCCATTGTAACTTCAAACAGTCACTGAATGAGTCAGTCAGTGAACAAGATCTACCTGTATAAAAAGCTTTTAGTCACAATGACAACACACTACCTTCTGAGTCAGAACAATACCTCTCTAGTACCAATCTCATTAGAAGAGTGCTCTTGCCCTTAAATCTTGTAGGCACACCTGCAAAAATTTGACAACTGTAAGAAGTGTTGAAAGAAAAATCTTATCAGGGGCCAGTTCAAGTCGGGAATAAACAACATGGAGACTGCTTTAGAAAGAAGGTTGTAGTTTATTGAAGAGGAGAGCCAGACAGAAAGATGGCTCTGGAAAAACCTGACCACATGTAGCAGGGAGGGGTGGGTTTTTATACCTTCTGGGGCTCTTGAGGTTGTTTCCTGTTCCTATTTGAGGCTTTGTATTTCCTGTCCCATGTACTTTGACCTGAGTCTGAGTGTGCCTTTCAGGTATTCTGATGGTGGTGGGTTAATCTTATTATGTCCCAAAGGTCATATCCTTCTTCCCTGGGGCTGGGGCTGATGACTGTTGGAATTTTTGATGTGAGGAATTGTTGATTCTAGAGATCTTTCTTTCTAATCCCAGCTTCCTGACTCCAATCTTTCTGACAAGATTATCACATCTGCATTTCTGCAGACCTGGTTTCTGTCTGGGACAGAGAGATTTTTTTTGGGGGGGGGGGTTCTGCCTTTAAAATCCTTTGGGGAAATATAATATTCTGCCTTTTAATATTCCCAAAAATATTTCTTTCTCGGGAGGGGGGGCTGATTTACCACAGAAGAGAATGTTGACTTCCTTAGGCCATTGGTGTAATGTATCAGAGTGGTTAAATTCTTTCTTCCAGTGCTAAATCCATTCTGCTTTTCACTCTCTGCCTTTGTTAAAATATGTCTCTTGCCATGTTTCAGGCAGTGTCAGGAGCAGGCCCTCTGCAGTGTATCAAGGTTTGCTTCTGCTCTTTCTTTTCAGCTGGTTCAAGTAAAATTGAGTCTAGATATTGCTAGCCTAAGCTTACCCTCTATGGAGACATAACATTTGAAATGAATAAACTGAAGGGCTCCTTGGGGTTCTTAGATCACAAGTTCCAAGATCTATTAAGATCATTGCCCCAGTGCATGGGGCACAGATTCTCACATATAATTCAAAACCTGACTGGAGGGTTGTGATCAGATCTACTCTTGGTTAAATGTACCCTTTTATAAGACTGAAAGGATGCACTCAAAATATTCTTTAGCTTCCATATGAATGTTTGTTTATGTACGTGACAATATAACCACTCTGGTGTAACACAGATGCTATAGTTTTTTTTTTCTTAATGGATAGTCACATAGTTGATATTCTCAAAATTGGCAACGTCAAATCTTTGACCAGTACCTCTAATGTCTTTTGTGCAGAAACCTGTTTAGTCTGTGCTGCTGGTCGTGGTGGTGGTGGTGGTGGTTCCTCTTTTTTGGCCCAGGGGCATTTCTTCTGCAGAGAGAAGAGACAATGAGATAACAATTAAATTTTCAAAATGTTTAGAGCTATCAGAAGGAGAGCACTGAGAAACACCAAGTCCCGTGCTGCCAAAAACTCCTAAGGGCTGAT
>NW_015386228.1:71141-72294 GCF_001527695.2 Protobothrops mucrosquamatus
GCGGGATTGGCCTAGGGAATTTTAGTGGGGTTTTTAAGGGAAATTTTAATTATTAGGCCATTGCAAATATTTCCTTTTAATCTGGTTTTAAATTGGTATTTATTGTAATATTGGTTTTATAAGGCTGTCAGCCGCCCTGAGTCCGGTAAGGAGAAGGGCGGGATACAAATCAAATAAATAAATAAAATAAAATAAAATAAAATAAAATAAAATAAAATAAAATAAAATAAAATAAATAGATAGATAGATAGATAGATAGATAGATAGATAGATAGATAGATAGATAGATAGATAAACTTTATTGTCATTTTTTTCCTGTGGGCACAATGGCACACGTTAAAAATGAAATGATCAATTATCAATTAATAATTGATTAATTATCAATAATTATCAATAGGTGTCATTGTGTATTTTTTGAATACTTCAAAAGGTTGACGAACAAGGTAGTGATAATGAATCAACTGGTGAGTTCATCCTTTCCTGGCCCATACTTCCCATAAATTTCTTTTTTTTTTTTCTTTTTTTTTCAAATTTTTTTTTATTATTTTCAACATAAGAAAAAGAACACATCACAAGTACATCACAATTGAAAACCCCCCCCACCCCCCACCCGGACTTCCCAAACCTAATCCCAGGATACTATTCATCTAAAAGTAACCTTATATTAATATCCCTAACTCCACAAAATATAATTCTACATAAGTAGGTGAAATATATGTATATATATAAAAAGAAAAAAAATTTTTTATCTAAAAACCTAACGTATATTCCACCATTCTATGCTTATTTTGAATATAAACAATCCATCTTCTCCATATTGATAAAAATTGTTCATTTGAGTGATCCTTCAAATAAGCCGAAATCTTTGCCATTTCAGCAAGATGCGAAACCTTCACTCTCCAGTCCTCTATTGTAGGTAAAACTTGACTCTTCCAGTTTTGAGCTATCAGCAAGCGGGCAGCAGTTAAACAATACAACATCAAATTCGTTTCTTTTACATCCAGATTATGTGTAATACCTAGGAGAAACAACTGAGGCAAAAAAAAAATTCTTCTTTTAAAAACTTGTTGTAAATTCCACCATAATTTTATCCAGAAGGCTTTAATAACCTTGCAAGTCCACCACATGTGAAAAAAAGTTGCATCTTGTTGTC
>NW_015386228.1:73825-85904 GCF_001527695.2 Protobothrops mucrosquamatus
ACTTCCCATAAATTTCGAATGCTGCCTGGAAATCTCAAGCATCGTGTATCAGCACATCTAGTTAAGAAGTGTCAGATGGGGATAGACAGGATTCCATTTCAGGTCTATGTGGCTGTGACTGCTAAGCAGTGAGTGAAACATACATTTGAACTGCTTTTGTATGTTTCCGAGCTGACCACTGGCAATCAAAATTATGTCTGGGCCTAGACCCACTAATTCAAATTAAGTAATAGATGTATCCAAATCTAATCACTAAGACTCAACTCTATCTTCACAGGGAAATGATTTTTAGCTTCCCAAAGAGCTTCTTACTTACTCATGTACTGGTTTAAGATAGAGATTGGAATTTCCTTCATTTGGGCAAATACAGGCTAGTGACTGATTCTACTAGTAGGGAACAAAAGCTTTTCAAAGTTGTTTACATAAAGATGCCATATACAGCTAGTCCTCTACTTACAACAGTTCATTTAGTGACCTTTCAAAGTTACATCGGTGCTGAAAAAAGTGACTTACTTATGACTTTTTTTTACACTTACGACCATTGCAGCATCCCCATGGTCATGTGATCAAAATTCAGACACTTGGCAATTGGCTCCTATTTATGACGGTTTCAGGGTCCCGGGGTCATGTGATCATCTTTTGCGACCTTCTGACAAGCCACAATGGAGAAGTCAGACTCACTTAACAACTGTGTTACTAATTAAACACCTGCAGTGATTCACTTAACAACTGTGGCAAGCAAGGTCATAAAATGGGCAAAACTCACTTAACAAATGTCTCACTTAACAACAGACATTTTTGGGCTCCATTGTGGTGGTAAGTCGAGGACTACCTATATCAGCTTTCCATCAAAAAGAGAACAAATATCTAATATCACTATTTCAGAAAAGTTTCCAGATGGATGGCCAGGCTAGTCTATAGCTCCAAAAGCAAATAAGTTTTCTTACATGTTAAAGACAAACCATTTTATTACTGCACATATAGCTTAAGCTTTCATGGGTTGTAGCCCATTTCATAAGACTGTAATTATCTATGATAATAAAATTGACCTTCGAGGTCGCAAAATGTCTTATTTTTAATATCAAAACTAATATGGAATAGCACACTTCACAAGAGTCAGGTGACTTGGAAAAATCTAATCTAAAAATCTGAGTGTATGCCACTCAGAACCCACCAGCTCTATAATGTGAAAATATGTTATTCCATTTCTTTGGAAAGAACTGCTGATCATAGTTCCTAACACTATGCCTGGAAATCTAAAAATTATTTATTTACCAGCTCATTTCAAAATGCAAGAAACACACATGGCAATCCTTAGATTTCTTTTCTCCTTCCTTACTGTCTTTCTAGAGGTAGTGCTAGAAGGTTTGGATGATGCTTTTTCTGGGATGAGAGAACTCCATTCCCAGGACCAGACCTCTTTTACCAGAGAAGATGCAGTTCATGGACTCCATCAAGAACTCCCTAGTCTTAACAGATCTCTAACTTAACTTTTTCTCCTCCCATCTATTATTTCCCAAAAGCATCACACGAATTCATTGTCTGATGATACCTTGGAGGACATCTACATTGGCTGGAGCTGAGCCAAAGGGGTGGCCTCCAGCAGCATGCCAATACATCCTCTTGGTTCACTACTACTCTTCCCAACCAGTTGCCAGAGGAGATGTCACTGCTCCTCCAAGCAGTCAAATAGGCCAGGGTTTGGAAAGGATAGAAACTGGAAGTGTTTATGGTCCAGTCTTTCCACTGCTCCTGACCATAAGATTTCCCTTCTCAAAGTATCCCTTTACCTAAGCCTTTGCCAGGGTTTCTGTCCTCAGGGTCAGAGTGCTAGCTTAGCTCATCCTCCTCTGAAGCAAAGAAAATTCAGGCAGAGGATAAAGAAACCAGCCTGAGAAAATGGTCATCTGGACTGTACCCAAAAGCAGGGTAGGCAACATGGCCACTTGGAGATAATTGGCATCCATAACTTTGTCAACCTGGGAGCATGCAGTCAAATCAAGAAGAGAGATCCTCAGGCTCATATTCCAAATTGCCCATCATGACACATTATTAATGTCCAGAAGTGTTGATTGTTCATGAGGGAGTCTGCTGGGCTTATGGGGTTGGTTGGTTATGTTTGTTTTGTTGTGGAGCCTTGTAACTACCATAGTTACAATAGTTAGCCCTCTGTCACTGATGATAGCTGGGCTGGGTGGCTGTTAAAACACTCACCAGAACCCTGGCCCACCAGAAAACCCAATGGGCATCTGAAGTCTGATTGCTGCAGGCAAGGCTGAAGGATACATGGGAAGCAGAGCTATCTCTGGTGCTGGAAATCACATTGGAGTCCTGGGACTCTGAAAGAATTAATGGAGCCAGGAACATCTTTGAAGCTGACAGTGACAAGAAGGTGCTGTGGACTGTTAGGTATTTAGGGCTTGCTGTGGCAAGACAGGCATCCTCAGATGTTTAACGTGATTTGCCTTAGGCCTGATGGGGCCCAGGGGGCTGATGATTGTTGTACAGTGCCTGGCAACACCAGGGGTGGTGGTGTATTTTCTTCTAGGACCTCTTTTGCTTACTTGGAGGCCATTGGTGGTCCTGACTCCAGGACTACCAATGTTCCTCTTTTTTGGGCTCCAGAGTTTCTGGCTAGGACCTGGCATCACCTCAGTCCTCTTAATCATTCAGAGTTCTGAAGTTCCCCACTTATGGGCAGTGTGAGTGGCTGGTGGGTCTTTGGGTACATTATTTTCTCTGCAGGGCTTGTCTCCCTTGAGGCCATCAAGTGCTTGTGCAATTGTAGCCAGGAGACATTCAGGGCTTTGGTTTGTGAATGTATAATATGGGTGGGAGAAATTGGTCAATGTGTCTTTGATCTAGTAGGAAGGAATAAGGAGGGAGTTATTTGGGGAAGACAGGAAGGAACATCAGGATGATGATGATGGACAGAAGTAAGTGTGACAAGAACCCAGGGTGCACTACATTAAATAATACTGGGTCTACTGCTTGAAAACTGTCATACTGTTTGGCCCTCAGTTTCCACTCTCGATGCATAGCTATTAGATCCTCAGTGGCCCTAGGGTCCAGCTATGGTTTTGAGGTTGGTTTGTAATACAGCTGTCCTCATTCATGACCTTGTCATGGATAAGGGTACCAATCTCGCATGTTTGAGACCTGGCTGGGCCCATAGAGTTTTAGGTTTTACATCTACTGAGACTAACTGAGAGGGTTGGATGGGGTGGCTATTGTCATCCATGAGTCTTTGAAAGCCCTTAAAGGCTTTACTGTCCAGATAATCCAGATAAATTGAGTATGAGGCACAGATAAAAGTTGACTTCAAGGGAACAGTTGGGATTGCTGCAGGTGTACTGCCATCCCTGCCGCTGCTCATTATCATCTCTACCAGAACTCAAAGTTTCATTGCTGGGCTGGCAACAGAGTCCCTGAGGCTGTCGATGGTTGGGAAATTCAATTTGCTGCTTGATGGCTTTGAGTCCAAGGCAGCTTTGAAATTTATGGCTTCCATGGTAACCATGGACCTATCCCAAATAAATGATGGAATTTATATACGTGTGTGTGTGTGTGTGTGTGTGTGGCTGCACATTAGATCTGTGTAGATCACATTGTCTCAAGGCAGAGATATGATCAGATAGTGGAAGTCATTAACATCAGTTAATGCAGTTAATGTTAACTGACAAATCGTACTCAATGTGTAGTCCTCATCATAATTACAGCCAAATGGAGGGAAGTAAGCAGTGGGGTACCCTAAGGTTCCGTTTTAGGCCCAGTACTCTTCAATATCTTCATAAACAATCTAGGCGAGGGAATAGAAGGAGAACTCATCAAATTTGCAAATGACAATAAGCTGGCAGGAATAGCCAACACTTCAGAAGACAAGCTCAAAATCCAAAAAGATCTTGACAAGCTTGAACATTGGGCCCTATCTAACAAAATGAAATTCAGTATAGATAAAAATAAGATTTTACACTTAGGCAAGAAAAAGGTTAAAACATGATGAATGGTTACAGGAATTGGGTATGTCTAGCCTAATGAAAAGAAGGACTGGGGGGGGGGGCAACATAGTAGCAGTGTTCCAGTGTCTGAGGACTCCTACAAATATGAGGGGGTCAATCTGTTTTCCAAAGCACCAAAAGGCAAGATGAGAAACAATGGATGGAAACTAACCAAGGAGAGAAACAACCTAGAACTAAGGAGAAATTTCCTAATGGTGAGAGTAATCAACCAGTGGAATAGTTTGCCTTCAGAAGTATACAATCTCTGCTCCATCACTGGAAGCTTTTAAGAAGAGACCGGACAGCCACTTGTTTGAAATGGTATAGGCCAGGGTCTCCTAATTGAGCAAGGGTTGATTAGAAGACCTCCAAGGTGCCTTCCAACTCTATTATTCTATATTCTATGTTCAGTTGATTGCTCTGGACAAATCACTTCTGATTTGCTTTCTGTCTCACTGGTATTACCCTCCCCTGTGAAAAGGGACCCATTTGGCCCACCCCAGACAACTGTTCTACCTAATGAACTTCCAGAGGGAGCTGGAGATTTCCCTAAATATTTGGTGGATAGGTTGGCCAAGAGTCATTGTTTGGATGGGTGGGTGGGGTCTTGGGTAATATTATCCTTAGGATCCTTAGCCTTGTTTTAGGATCACCCAGCATGTTGACTAAGAAAAGATAATCTGACTGACCCCAGTGGGGTTAGAAATTGTCCCACTTATGCATCAGTACTAATTGGTGGATTTGTCTAATATGTTGCCTTCACATTTGACCCAGTTAGGAATCTAGATGGATCTAGCCAAAGGTTAGTTGCCTAGAAAGGATATATGGTGTGATAAAAGTTGAGATGGATAAGGCGTTTTGGTCAACTCTCAGAAGGATCTCTCATGGTGGAAATACAGATTCAAATAAAAATCTGCTAGTAAGCCATTCCATCATAGATAAGATTCCCACTGCATTAAACCAGAATGCTATTTGGTTTTAGCTTAATGAGTCATGTAAGCCATTTTTACACATATATTAAACCAATATAATTTGTAAACCAGGTTTTGGATTAACATATTGCAAGTATTCATCCAATTATAATTAGATCAACAATAAATCATACAAAGATGGACAATGTTTGAAGAATAAGAGGACACAACTAAACTTCCTAACCTTCATAGAGTTCAAAGAGATGAACACTGGCGATGTTTCAATTTCACTAGAAGAAGCAGAGCCAATTTGGGAGCTCAATGTGAACAATATTTGCGGGACTGTCACAGAGAAGAGGGAGTCGACCTTTTCTCCAAGCCACCTGAGGGCAGGACAAGAAGTAATGGATGGAAATTTATCAAGGAAAGATCTAACCTAGAATTAAGGAGAAATTTTCTGATAGTGAGAACGATTAATCAGTAGAACCGCTTGCCTCCAGAAATTGTAAGTGCTCCATCACTGGAGGTTTTTAAAAAGAGATTGAGCCGCCATTTGTCCAGAATGATATAAGGTCTCCTACTTGAGTAGGGGGTTGGAGTAGAAGACCTCCAAGGTCCCTTCTGTTATTCTATTATTGTGTTATCCATATGTCACTTACTTTTATTTTTTCCCACAAACTCTCTTCCTGTGGTTTACTTGCCATTTTTTCAGAAAAAGACAGGTTTTGTTTAGAAAGAATTTAATTCCAACTGTTGAAATTCTCTTAAAATAGCAGCACCAAGTTGTTTTGTAATCCATGATGTCATAATGCACACAATGAGCTCATCACTCCAACTGTCACTAAGTTAAGAAGGAATCTGGGCAAAGTAGAATTGCTTCTAGAGCTAGTTCTCTAGTTGGTGCATTATGGTCACACTGGAGCATGCATGTGCCATGGAAACTGGTGGACATACACTTCTTTCTTGGAGCAGGGAATAGAACTTAATTTTATATCATTGTTTCTATATTCCTTAGAAGACTTAAGAAACTAATGCTGAAATGAAGGAGAATTTCATTTTTTGTAATATGTAGCATAGATAGTATAATGATCTTTATAAATCAAAATCTGGATTATGGGAGGATGGAGGAACAAAAACAGTCTGTATTAAGGAAGTGAAGCCCAGAATAATTTAGTGGATTGAGTGAGAGAATCCACTCTGAGTCTAGATATAGCAATCGTTACATTAAAGGACATGTGAGAACCAAACGGGTGTAGTGTGGTTGAATTAGGAATGGGAAATCCCAGGTTTCAGTCCTTCCTTAGGCAAGGAAGGCAGCTGGGTGACCCTTGGGCCAATCACTTCCTCTCAGCATCAAGCCAACTAAAAAACAAAACTCTTGGTCACATTATGCATTGATGAACTTTGCTGCAATGCGAAAAAAAATGGAAGAACAAGAAGTGAAAGATGAAGATGAGGAAGGAATCAGCAATAAACACAACTATAAAAATATATAGCAATTCAGTCTAAGGTTTAAGGTGCTGGACTGGAAAAACTCAAAGTTGAATTTCCATTTAACCATGTTGTTCACTGCATTATAACTCTCAGCCTAGCTCAATCCATGGTTTGTTATTGAGATAAAATGAGGAGAGATTCTTAGGTACTTGATAGCAATTAAAAATAATTCTATTGAGCATCTGGGAAGCAATCTTACTAATAAACTTTCTGGCACTCATCAATAAAGTAACTACTATACTAGAATAAAACCTCATGATTTTGGTTCTGGCCACAGAGATAAAACTGGATTTTGGGGTAACCTGAAATTTAGCAGTTTTAAGTTCTTTTACTGTAGAACAATCAAACTGACCATTCAATCAAATTTTCCAGTTTCTGCTACTGAATTCATTATTTTTCCATTAAGCCTTGTATCCACAGACATCTAATTCAAGATATTCTTTGTACCTGATAGGCTCCAGAAAAGCTATATTAGTGCTTAAAAACTAAAGTGCCTTTGCTTCATTTTGAAATAAATCACTAGTTCTCTTCTCTGTTAGCCAGAAGAATTATTACAGTAGAGCAAGTAATGCAATCAACTATTTCTCCAGGCATCTACCTGCTCTGTGTTTTCTACGACTTAAAAATAAAAATGTTTAGCAAATAAAACAGGATTATTACATGCAACTAACTGGAGCTAGTACAGTATTCTTTTTAGAGTTATATTTCTACTTCAATGAAACTGTCCCTTTACTTTCCCCCAAATGTTACTGAGATAATTTCGACCTCCACATTTGTGCATTAACAAAACCAAAAAGCTGCATTTTTTGCAGAAGCACCGAGTGTTGTGGAGTTAGTTGCTCATGGAGACTGAACAAAATTTTCACTTTGCAGGCTTCACCAAGGACACAGTAATTCAAAATTATTGTAAAAATTAGGTATTGTAAAAATCAAGGCTGAAGGAACCATAGCAGTTTGTTTCTACATATTTGGTTAAGCATGAGGTTTTTGCTGTTAGCCAGATCTGATCTTCCAAGATCTGAATGGCCAACCAGATATCAAAATTTCTTGGCTAATATCTAGGGTCATCCAGGTTCTTGCAGACCAGATCTGGCACTCCTTAGTCTTAGGTGAAATTCCATAATGTCAGATGTGTAATGTCATTGAAAGACTGTTTGTAGCCTTGGGTCTTTACTTGCAGTTAGAGAACGTAGTTTTGTTCTTCAAATTAATTGTTATGTTAATTATGCAGCAAGGTTTTTGACACCTCCCAAACTGTGAAGCCTGTGCTGGCTCTCTCTCCCCTGCACAGAAATGAAGAATTTTCTCTAGCCTGCCTCTTTTGTAGTCAGTATTTTTAACAACCTCATTAGTGAGGATTTCTCCTCTTTGAAGAAAGCAAGCCTTATTGCAGAGCATCTGGAGCAAGTGGAGAGTTAGAGCTGCAGATCACAGGGAATGCCATCTGCAACAGTTCTGGGGCACATTGCAACTACTACTAGCAAATATTTTACCGCTCTTGGTTTTCTCCACTTCTGGGGAAATCCTAAATTAGGTGGAAAGTCAATAGATTTAAGCTTTCTTTAATGCTGCATAATGGGTTGGAACCAAATGTAGTTGTATAGTGAGTAAATCTGTTGCCATCAACAGGGATAATCTTAGTTACATCAATTCCAGTTAAATTACTTCAAGTACAATCAGTTCCTCAGTTCTATACCAACTTTCAATGGGTAATTCAATGGCACTTTTGAGTAGACATTTAAAATTGTTCATCAATTTGATGCAACTGGCTGAGCATTTGAAGGGCCTGGCAGAAAACTGGTGAAAAATACAGAAGTTCTTCGATAGAAGGAAATTGTAGTTTTGGAAGTAGAATTTGACTCAATCCATGTGTCATGCCCAACAATGATTTGTTTAATTATTATTATGGAATATGCCAGCTTGCTGGGCTCATAATCAGGTGCCAAAGCACATGGCATAGCAGACAAGCCTTTTTGGTCAGTTCTCAATTAAAAAAAAACAATATTATGCTGAAGTTAATATAGTATTTCTTTTTCATAAGCAGTTATACAGCACAGCAGGTTAAATATTTAAAAATGTTATAATCCAAAGGGTCTAGAATATTGGACTACACACATACACAGACACACACTTTCTTAGATTTAAACCTAAGGGATATAAATCCCTTAGATATTTAAGGGATATAAATCCCACCAAGGGAGCATCTGCCCTTCTCCAAGTCTCTTCCACAATTATCACCTTGTGAAAAAGGTTGGGCTGAGTGAGAATGACTGACCAGGGAGTTTCTGTGGCTGAAAGTAGATTAGATCCTCGAGGCTGGTCCAACATCTGCACACAATGGCTGCCTTATGGAGTTATATTTATTGGAAAATCACTCAAAATCCCCTAGAATTTACTTCTGAATGAGCATGCATACCATTAGCTATTAAGCTGTCCAAAATGGAGCCAGGAATAGATGTACATTGACTTCAGCTCTTAAGATGACTTGCAATGATTAGCCACTATCATAGATACAATAGGAGTCTTTCCTAACAATGCTTGAAGAAGCCAATTTCTGAAGAAGCAACCAAGTCCTCTTACTTTCCAAAACATTACTATTTTAGCCGTAGCATCACTTCTGTTCCTGGCTCTATTTATACTCTGCTTGTACTGGGATGAAAAAGGGACATCAAGGCAGTAGGGGGTAACCACAGCTGATATGAGAGGCAAATTGTTCCAATAGATGGGTCCTTACCATTTACATGTTCTATGAAAACACCAATTGCCTTCTTAGTTGCACTTATGCCTATTTGCCTTCTGCAGTTAAGACTGGTAAACTTTCAGCTAAGATTATTGGAAGGCTCTCCAAGAGTAAAGAAATGGCAGTGGTTTGATTTAGCAAGCCCGTTCAACTCTAGTTTTAATGCTTCTTCCTGAGCTAGAAATATTGCAGGATCTGGATATCAGTCTTTATGGCTGTTTTTCATCTTTCTATGGAGTCATGTTTTTTTCTGAGACACAGACTGCTTCTTCCCATAACAGAGAGATAAGAGGCATTGTATTGTGTTCTTCTGAGGCAGGGTTTTATATTGGGACGACTTTGGAAGAATTAGAGCATGCCATTAATCTATGAAATATTGCAGCATAACAATTTGGAGGGTGACTTCACACCACCAGAGAAATAATGTCGATGAGAAACATGACTTGAGAGCAAACGATTTCATCCCCGAAACATTAAGGCCTTAGTTCTCATGCTGAACAACTTGTTTTGAGCAAGCTTTATTGCATTCTGGCTGACAGGTTGAGCTGGAAGAAATTGGAGAATTTTGAAGGAAGAAGCATCCCAAGGCTTTGAATGTTGATGTACGGTACTATTTTTTATTGGTCATGAGGTGACTTTGCTTTTCCTAAATTGCATCTGTACCCTAGTTACACTTGACATTCTAAGAAGATTGTCCTTGAGTAGTTTTAAAAAACATTTTTTCCCTGTAAACATTTATTCTGTTGCAAACTGCTATCTTCAGGCAATTTATTGCAAAAGTGAAGGATATATATATATATCCAGATATTCATTACAAATGCACATACAGTTTTGGTTAGAAATATGCTTGGTTGTGTGAAAATCAGTGCTGAAGAAAAATGATGTCACAATGCAAGGCATCTAAACAAGATAGACTTGTTATTTTGCCAACCCTGTTATAAAGAGTTTCTAACATGCACCTAACAAATAATTTGTGTGTGATTCATTGAATATAACAGGTCCTAGTTTGTTTTTCTATTAATATAACTTTAATGACAAAGATAGACATTTATGTGCAATTAATTTACCCTAATTGTATATAACTATCTACCAAGGCGATTAAAGAATCAAAGATAAGTATGAACAGCTGATGGAAATCTGTATCAGAAATATATGCAGCTGCTACTTAATGTAACATTTCATTTCATTTTTAAACAAAACGTGTAAAAATTCCATTCCATATCTTGTTGAGGTCAGCAGCAAAATACTTACTTCCGTTGATCTGAAGTAACTATTAAAATCCAGATGGTCCATCATTATGGGACCAGGGGTGGGTGGGGAATGGAAGGGAATCTAAATTTAATCAAATTATCTAAAATTTCATTTAACCACATAAAGTGATAGAAACTAGTATTAATTAAATCATCCCACTAAGTGCTCTTCATTTTGATGGACAAGATCATTTAGGTCTGCCTTCCTCAACCTGTCATTCTTTCTATGTGCTGCCAAGTGCAATTTTCAGACAATCTCTGCACATCTGGGTGGCACAAGGTTGATTATTTTTCCAGCACCAGTTCCTGTACTTTGCATGAATCTGAATTAAAAAGTGCATATGGAATATGTATCAGTGTCCTCTAATAGTATATAGGTAGTTCTATTACTACAATTGTATATATAGTAGCATAAAGAAGCAGCTGTATAATGTAATTGCTCGAGCATCACCATTCAATGTGGGAGACCAAGATTCAAATCCTGGCTGACACTTAGCTTACCTGTGGAAGACAGCGGTGGTAATAGATGTAGCAATGCCAAGAGATAGCAACCTTAGGAAGGAAGAGTATGAGAAGTTGGAGAAGTATCAGGGCCTGAATGAAGAACTAGAGAGGATATGGAAAGTAAAGGCCAAAGTGGTCCCAGTGGTGGTAGGAACCATCAAGGCTGTGATTCCTAAGTTGGGAGAGTGGTTTCAACAAATCCCAGGAGCACTGGAGTTCTCTGTCCAGAACTGTGCAGTGCTAGGAAAAACTAAGATACTGTGTGCAGAACCGTCAAACTCCCAGCCCTCTGGTAGAGGACATGAGATTGAGAAAGACACATGCCACCCACCATATATAAAAATACGTCACACTCATGCGTCATATGTTTACATCTTACATCCTACATCTATATCACACACACACACACACACATATATATATAATATAGAATATACATATGCACACACATGAAATACACTGTATTAAAGTAGATAGTATACTATGTTAGCTCCCTGTCAACAAATCTCTGAATGAAGTATTTGGCATAGCACTTAGTTGCCTCTGAGCCTAGTCATTATGATCATAAGTAAATTTTGAAACTGTGATCCCTTCCAGCTTGGATGTTTGGAAAAAAAAATCAAATGCAACTCCAGAACAGTTTGCAAAACCAATACATCTATTCCTGGTTTCTCTGCAGGGTATACAACATTGGAGCCAAAACGATTGTCTTGAAGTTTTATACTCTTTTGGAGAGCTTCTGGGAATCCATTCACCACAGTTTACTCTAATCCTGGCTCCTTTCCATAATTTTATTTTCTACATTTCAGGGCCAGCAGGAAAAACAAACAAACAACAAATTGTAGAATAGCCAAACAATGTTCTGGCAGATTAGTTAGGGAAAATGAGAGGATCTGTTGTGGTGTGAAAATCCCCTACACATGTAATGTTTCTGGGAAGTCAGGTACTGATCAAAACACTGTTTTAAATGCTCTTTTGCCTAGTGATAATAATAATAATAATAATAATAATAATAATAATAATAATAATAATAATAATAATAATAATAATAATAATAGTAAAGTTGGAAGGGACCTTGAAGGTCATCTAGTCCAACCCCCTGCTCAGGCAGGAAACCCTATACCATTTCGGACAAATGGCTGTCCAGTCTCTTCTTAAAAACTTCCAGTGTTGGAGCATTCA